>NW_017257831.1:130951-170033 GCF_001594055.1 Mycetomoellerius zeteki | reverse complement strand
CTACTGTTAAAGGCTTTCAAAGAGCGACTGACAAATTCATAACAGAAAGTGGAAAATGTAATCAAATATGTCGGTGCTAGATATGGCAAGAAATGTAAACATTTTTTTTCGATTTCTCTGAAACGGAGCAAAAACGAGCATATGTCTATAGGACTTTTTTTCTTAGTTTTTTACTCCTCTACACGCTCCCGAAGTTTTGCCATTTAATTTGGAAACACCCTGTATAGTCTGCATCGAGTCTCGTAAAACGATCGATCGTTTGGAAAACGCAATGTCGCGCGACAAATCGACACCGCACGCAAGGACTCGATTTCTCGCGAACCGAGAATTTCTTCGCGATCTCGGAAAGGTAAATCAGGGTCGCGGTAGCAGAATATTGCGTTTTGCAAAACGACAATTGTAAACACTTCCGTCCCGGCTTGTTTCTCTAGTTTCGCCTTCAACATCACGTTTTTCCAAACGACTTGGATTTACACCGCACTCGCCGCACGGAAAACGATTTAGCATATTTTTTATTAAAAACATGCAAAAAAGCGCTGACGTATAATTTCCCTTCTCTTTTTTTTTTCACCTTTTAATCTTTTCCCCTCGGGCGAGTAAAATAATTCTCGTCGTGTGACAAAGCGCGCCATATTTGCGCGCCCAGTCGCTCGCGTCGGCTGCAATAAATCTTGCGTGTGTGTTACACCTTACACCGCAAAATAATTTGGAGCAGGGAGTACGTGTATACCTCGCCGCTTCCTCGGTGCCTTTCTATCTTGTCGTAGGCCAATAGAATCGAGCACGTGTCTTTCTTACGTGCGTTGTCGTGGTGCGTGTTGAAACAGTGCTCTCTTACGACGCCTTGTTGCGTCACGTTGTCATGTAGTAGCGTAGCCAATGTTTTGCTTTTTGCGCAGGTCAGGTGGTTTTTACCTAGCCGCAAATCAGGTGATACGCTGAGAAATCGATCAATTGATCATTTGACTTGTCCTCGCGATTTGTGACCGACATAACCCGATTGAAATTTTTCATGTGGTGAACCGATTTGAAATCAATATATTATTGTGAAGATAAATAGATACTGACACTGTATTAATTTTTTTGTGAAACTAAATTATCATTTTTCAATTGCAAGATAAAGTAAATTTTTACGTTTTATATTCTAGGTGCCAAAACGCGAGTTTGTATTCGATGAATTTATAAAAATGTTTTACGATACAGAGGATAGATAAGATAATATAAACATCTGGAAAAAATATACTATTATTTTATTATTAATAAGAGGTCCGTTTTAAAAAACAGAGTACAGATTTCCTCCTCTAATATCTTTTAAGCAATTAAGAGTTCTCTTAGAAAAATGATATAACAATGCACTGCAGCAGTTGCTACACTATTCAAGCATGTATGTATGACATTATTCCAATAAAAATAAGATAAGGTATTAATCCGGGAATAGTCACCTGATTTGTTTACGTAAACAATCGGGGTGTTTTTATACCCCAATTGATATCACTGTTAACAACATATTGTATATTATTGATTGTTTTCCGATTTATTTGAGGATATGAATATAGATTTAGTCACAATTTTCTGGGGAAAAAAAAATAAATAGAAACCAAACAAATATTAAATGGAATTAGCTCGTTAATTGACAGTATTTTTAAAAAAATAAAGATCTAAACTAATATGACGCTTTTTTATTACAAGTTTTCGATGAAATTGCATATTTAAAGGTTCATGGGGAATAGTTATTAAAAAAAGGAAAATATATTAAACAATATCCATACAAAACAATATTTTACAAAATTTTTTCGCTGCTAGGGTGTAAAAATATCCCAGGTGACTATATTCCCAGGTTAAAGATAAATGATAGGCTAACTTGTCATTAATAAAATAAGTGGTTATATTTCCCAGGTGTTTACATAATTTTATTTGCCTTCTCTATATATATATATATATATATAGTGTTATAGCATGTGAGATATGTGTAAGGGAAGATATTAAGTCGATTTCTAATATCTAAATGAAAACATTTTGTGAATTAAAAGATTAATTTTTTAGTTTGGTTCTAACGCTGATGTTATATTTAAAAAAATCGAATTTAATTATTACGTAGTTTAGGCGACAACGATGAGCACGTTAATATTAGGTGATACACGATTGAATACTGATATATTGTGGATAGATGACACGGTTCTAACGTGCCGGCGGCGTTATTGACTGAAAAATTGATTTATGGGTCAAGTGTCAATTGTTCTCCAATATAGCATGTTCGAAAAGTTAGCTTTTGTGTTGGTGATGCACCGCGTTTGATCAATTTTCATACGACTCTCTGTATTGCTTCCGTATAGAAATGCCGACATGCAGTTTTTGCGAGAGATATATATGCCTCGCATTTGAATTGTCGCGTATATTCCCCTCGTGCAATGTTTCCGTTTCGCGTAGTCTTTTTTTTTTGTCAATGCATATTTCAGAATATAGGTCAGATCTAATTATTTCCAGCCAATCTCCCGATACTTTACTTTGAACGGCATCTTTGTTTAACCTTTCTTCGGTGCTCCTTACAAAAGCAGCTGCGGGATTCAAAGGGGTATTTCTTTACAAAGCGGCAATATTTTCTATACATTACCTTTTTCAGAGAGTAAAATACAAATCGTACGATAAAGATATTTTTACAACGCTAATATAGCTGTATAGTAAATAAATATGTACGATCATAAAACCGCCTTTTTTTTTCGAAAGTATCGTAATATTATTCGATGTTTTACATTCAATGTTTCAATTGATTAAACGTCTTAAACGTTTTTGTGATGATAATAACTCGAGACTTTTTGCATATAATACCTTTTGTGGAAGACAGTAACATTTATGAACTTGTAACATTATCGCTTAAATTTACTTTTAATTTAAAAGTAGATAATATTTCCTCTTTTTTTACTATTTATATGTTTTTGTGGCGCCAATGCCGTATTGTCCATATTATTCTCAGCACGTGCTTCTCACATTAGGAGCATCTCTTTTCCTTGGCTAACCGCGCATCTCGTATTCACTCAATATTCGTTTGCATGGCACGTGTGAAACGCATGACGCACTTCACCCGTAACGTCTCTGCTTAATTTTTTGTTTTAGCACGACGTTTTGCGATCGACTCTCGAAAGAATTCCCTTTACCGTAAAAATAAAGAAAAGTCGAAAGAAAAAGTTGAACAATTCGCTCTTTATCGCGACTGCTAAAGTTAGACATATGTATATTAATTTTTATAAAACTTTTTTACTCTATAATATACATATATATTTTTTATGAATTCTTACATTTATGTAATACCTATAGTGAAAACTGTAATTCCATGAATTTTTCCGAAGTAATTCCGTGTAATTCCGTTTCATTTTATCTTTCTTTTTATATTTTAACTCGCTATGGAGGCTTTTCAGATTTATTCTCGCATTGTGTCTTGCATTTAATGTTAATATTCTTTTTTAAACTGTTATCCGCTACTTTTACTTTCGAACTTATTTGCGAACTTACACGCTTCAAGCGTGTTTAATTCGCGATAGAGTATGAAACATCTTGTATGCATCGAGTGTCGCGTGCGAAAACTCTTGGAACTTTTTGAAAGTTTAGAAAATGGTGAACTGTTTTTATATTCTTTTCAACAGTATCGAGTTATGTATTACAAAACGGCGCCATTGCAAAAATAAAGTGTATCTAAATTTGTTGTGATTAATCTCAATTGCAATCTACTATGCTATTAATACTTTTATATTGATTGAAAATGTTTTTATACTGAAATATTTTTTTCAATGTATGTTACCTGATTTGCTTTAAATATTTCAATATGATTAAATTTCGTGATGCGTAATGTCAAATTTTTGCTTGCAAGATGACATCGATGAGAAGAACTCTCGACCTATTTGCAAATAAAAAATACATTTTTTGTTTCAAATTAATGAGCGTGTATGATTTTCATTAAGCAACGTTAGGATTTATTACAAGAGTCTATTCCAGCTTTATACTATGATTTTTTGAAACGAAAGTTGTATCGCGATGATATGAATTGCAAATGTTCCTTATTGCAAATGAAATTTCGAAATATCGACTCTTCGCAGGATATGGATGACGCCCAAAAATGTTCTAACTTGTTTTATGAATTATTATAAGCGCGCGATGTGATATTCTGATATTCGTTATGCGTCATACCAATTTTGGTTCGTATCCAGCGTAAATAATGTTCTATCAATATCTACCTTCCTTCTTTTTTTGTATGCTATGAACATGTCTGCAACATTAAATCAAGATTTCTTTGCTTCCAACGGAGATGAATCATTTTTATCCCGCTACAAAACAAATATTCATTTATTCATTTGTAACTTCTTATGTCAATATGCAACTTTTAAACATTATTCGACTATATGGAATTCGTTAAATTAAAAAATTTGCTGTTATTCGTTGTCGATGATGTAATATTATCATTGGGGGAAATGTTTGCGTTGCGCTATGTTTTAGCATTATTAACCCTATGATAAATACGTGTCAAGGTCTTTTTTGCATGTCTACCTATTGTTTTTCACACGCGAATGCGCGCATTGAGAATTAACGCTTGCAAATACTGGGTACGGCGTGAGAAAATTCAAGGCGTGCAATTAGCAGAACATTCCACTTTTTCCTGCATAAATTAAATTAAATTGTTAAATTTATTTTCGATTTAATGTATCGGTAAATCAATAAGAGGGAGGGTTTTTTTCGGCCATGTAATTGCCAGTGAAGTATTTTTTGTATAAACTAGACTTTACTGCACGAATAAAACAATATTTGCAAATACGAATACTATATATAAAACGCATGCAAAAGCTGCTCGGCAGAACGTTTAATAGAATTAGCTGTATTATTTATTAGTAGAACATTTATATGCGCAATATGGAATTTTTATTCAATTCCCTTGACAAACTTTTCAGCGGATAGTTTTTTCTCTCTGTTATTTTTGCGGAATTAAAAATTCATAGTGACGCGCGAATTGCGTCATTAACAATGTAGTGTATGATGGAAAATGTAAACTGACAAATATTAAATGTTTGAAATTAATTCTGCGTATTACGGAACTAAAATTATATTATTAGTGATTTGTCGAAGAAATTCTATTATCCTCGCAATCGAATAGCCTGACATTTGACATCTAAAATCTAAAATTAAATTTGTATCAATGTATGACATTTAGAGAGAGAGAGAGAGAGAGAATTACTAGATTATATATTTAGTTTACTACATAATATTTTAGTTATATACATTACATAAATATATCGTTACTTTTCTGAATATTTTTTTATCATAAAAAATGAAAAATCGATTTGTCTACTAAATTAAATTTAAATTATCGTGGAAATAATTTAGACAGCATTATTAATTATTAATTATTTTATTTGATATAAATAATAAATCTTTTCTATTAACGCGCGTAGAAAAAAATTTTTTTAAATTAAAAATTCGTGAATATTAAATACACACGCACGCACGCACGCACGCACGCACGTAGAATAAATTTAATTAAAAATTGGAAATTAAAAATTACTTTCTCTTGTAATAAATAAGCAATAATTATACAATTGAATCGCACAGAATGTGTCTGAAAAATCATTTAAAACACGTTTATAACTTCTATCAGTGTGAATGCATTAAAAATGCATGTTTTATTTCAGAAATTCATTAAAAGTCAAATCATATGTTGCGTTATTCATTTCTCATAATTTGCTACATCGCGCTTTCCGTAATCCCAAAGGTAGAGGATGCACCAGTATCTTTGTCATTTTAGTGCAATGGCATATTCAATATCGTGTTTCTTGTGGTTTCCCTTTGAACACTTGGCGGAACTCGAGCGGCTAAGATAAATCGTCTTGACACATCGTGGCGAAGATTTCGGGAAGTTGGCATTTGCCGTGTTTACTGTAGTGTAATTTACGCAAATGCGAGCTTGTCGGTTGAGGATTGGAAACGACACGGTCGAGGCTGATCGGAGAAAACGAGGTTGCTGGCCTCGCCAGTCATAGATTTCCTTCTAATTATATTTATGCTGACGATTATACACAGCGAGAAAATACGGAACTTGCTAAACCGCATTCTTATCGTATTATTTGTTGCGAATTATCAATGGTAATTTATGGTTGCGCATGTGCATGGGTCGAAGCGTTCCATCCTAATTGAAGCGCCATTAGTAGAACGAATTTCGAAATACGCGAATACGCAATTGCCATATTTTTATCTTATTTCGTGAATTATTATCGAATATCCGTGACATAATCAGGAGTGGATGTTGAATTCAATTGTGAATCATACATGTGTTGAATTCGGTCGTGAATCATTATAGTTTCCAATTTAATGAAGATTAATTTTAGCGTTTGGATATTAAATTGCACCCATATTTGACATTTATTTTCAAATGGATAACCTGCAACTTCAATAAATTAACGCGTAATTAATCGCAGTGAATTAAATTTGTAATTGAGCTTCAGAGAATCGATAATAAAGTTGCATTTGTACTCATTGAAAACTATTAACCTACTTTATTGTATATAATAATTTCATATATTTACAGATAATACAGTGACGCTATTTTTGAATCTTTTGATTTGATTGCATTTGGATTGATAATCAGGCGTTTGAGAATGAAATTCTTTAAAAAGGTTATCTTTGTAACGTCAGCTAGTTTATTTTCTAAAAATACACATTATTCTCGTTTCTGTCGAATTATCAAAATCTGTGTCGAATTCATCGGTTTTCTGCTGGTACCAGTATGGAAGAATGAAACGATAGAATTCTGAACCTATTGATCGTGATTTAAAATCCAACTCTTCGCAGAATATCGCCGGTTGAAAATCGTTTAAAGAGGAAATGAAACTCTATTTTGTTTTATCGTCGCAATTAATGAACGAATTAAATTTTCATTTAATTAAAATTTTATTTAATTTTGTTGTTAGCATTAAATATCCATCCTCTCTGTTTGTGCTGTTTAAACTTAATTATTAAAAGTTTAATTTTTCACATTGAAAAATATGTTTTTTTTGGAATTATATTTACTTTTTGACAAACTTTTTGACTGTATATACTTCATCAATATAAATATCTTTGTAATTAGCCCTTATGTTAAACTTCTGTAAAATTTGTCATCGATGCGGAACGTAGCGCTACGGGGTGGCCAAATACTTGATATATGCGAGACGTTTTTGCCTTAAAGGAGCATGTTGAATTTTTTCTCCCTTGAGAAATTATTACGAACCTTCGGTAGGGTACTTAAAACGTTAAGTATTTTGCAGCTGCCTAGCAACGCCCCAGTGAAATTTCGCATCGAGATACAGCTTCAAATTCTTTCGTTCCTTTTGTTTGCAGCGCGCTACATCTCTGAATCAGGTGCGTCGTCTTTACCATTAGTCAATATTTTACCATCTCATCAACTCGAAGCCATTCATCTCGATCGGTTATAATACCACTGTAAAACGATAATTGGTTCGGTAAATATTGCCACTGTACATCTTAAGTTATGTTCCTACACTACACCTATATGTCTTTTTTTCTTATATTTATGTACTTCCAAAGAAAGTCTCTCTCTTTTCATTTGAAGTATATATAGATATATACATTGGATAGTTGCTTCTTTTAACGAGATTATATAACGATTATATTTTAAATTAATAGTCGTTATTTATAAATAACTTCCATGTATTGTAAGTTTCGATACACATTAAATTTTGTTTTAAATTTTTAAATATTTTCTAATTCTATAACATATCTATTTTGATAGAAACATATACGTAACATATACGTAACAAATAGATCTTAGATAACCCTCAAATTGTTATCATGGATAAACAAATTGAAAGATACGGCATGCTTGATACCAAAAATTTCTTAATATCGATTCTATTTGGAATGCATGACGTGATTATAATAATTTCGATTTATGAGATATGTATTGAATAATGTTTTTTCGTATCACGATTCCGGCGCGTATAACAGATGGATCTTTAATAGCCATCAATCAATCTGTATTCGAGTCGTTGTTGCGGATAAACGAACCGGAAGGTGCGCGGTATGTTCAATATTAGGAATTTCTTAATGCCGTTTCGATTCGAAACGAATAATGGAAGGTGCGAAAGAGGGATGCAGAAAAATCAGGAATTTTTTAATATACTGTGAAGAGACTGCAAAAATTCAATGTATTTCGACTATGAGGAAATAATGCTTGAAGGCGTTATTTCCTCATAGTCGAAAGAAAAGGTTGTGAGTCGAGTTCTAGCTTTAACTGTACATTCTTGTGTAGATGGATATGATAGATTGACTATAATAAAACGCTAAATGCGTCATCTCTAATACTCTGATTTTTAATAACAGTATCAGTATTATTATATTATCGTTGATGTTGTGTAAAAAAGCTGTTTAAAAATAATTTAATGATACTGAATTGTCGTACGGTATGTAGGCAGATGCAATCTAAAAAGAATTTAAATAAAATCTTTTATTAACGAAAAACGATTTTTATATTAATATTACAAAATTATCGTAATATTTTTCTATATTCGTGAAAATTTTTTTTCTGTTCCTTAATTCCGTTTATACACGCATTATATATGATACCCTCATCATGATGATTCATATTCCCGCTATTATACTCCAACTTTTCTCAGCTTTATCTACGAACTGCTATATAAATAATAAATATATTTATCAGGAATTTATGTTCGTCAATATGGAAAGCAGATTAATATTTGCGTTAATTTGATCTTTGCACTGACGATTTAAATTGCCAATAATCACGTATTCAGTAATCATTGTGTTATGATGATTTTGTTCCACTTGTGATCTTTGCTCGGAAGCAACAGTCTCATTAATTATTCGTAATATGGATACTCAGTAATGTTAAAAACAGCCGTGCCACGAGGGCATGCATATCTCCCGTTTGTCGATATTCGTAAAAAGTCACGACGAATGACAGTTTTGCGCAAATAATACACGATCAACACGAGTAAAATCAGTTTCAAGAAAATGAGCTTAGCAGTCCACAGCACGCATTAATCTTAAGATAAAAGAATATTGTATTTTGTCACGAAATTTCTTGAAATCTGCGAGTATACAAATTTATATTTTTATGTTATGTAGAGTCTTTTTCGTGAGATTTATGAAGATCGTTTTGAGAGCTCGAAATTCTAATTTTGCCAAAATTTTTGGAAAACTCGCTACGCTCGTTTTTCTGAAACGCCCCAGTGGTTACGTGACAGGTATTTACAACACTAGTGTTTACTGCAGCTTTCCTCTCAATTGTAAAGTGACGCGAAGAATGCAGTCAAATGCAACCTGCACAATCGCCCTGCTATGCCAACGCAGTTGTTTGCGATTTTCCACGTTGCGCATACTCGTGGCCGACATCATGTTTAGAAAAATTCCATGAAGTTTCTTGCTTTACATGTCGTACCTAAGTTTAACTTGCGCTTTGCGTACACAGGAAAGTGTTCCGCGTGAGTTGTACAATAGGACGCAGTAGGACGAAACTTGCGGCGTATCTGCAAAGAGCATTCACGTTTCGACTGTTGCATTCGCCTTCTCGTTTCTCTTCCTCTCTCTGTTTGCATGCATTATATTTTACGTTTCGACGAGAATGCGTTTGTCCGGTTATAACATTTAAGTGTTACTGATGCGCGCGCGCGCTAACTGAGAGTTTACTATCTTCTGCTTTCTCATGACAGCTGCAAGCTTGAATAATTGTGATCGCTCAGAATTCTGAAATTCTCGCTCGCTACCGTGCTCAAATTTATTCTAACGTGACTTTCATAAAGACGACCGTGAAATTTTTAAAGCGCTTGGTATTGTGCCAGACAGCGCATAATTTTATTACAAGAGTACAGCAAACAAGAATGTTCCCAATAGCGAAAAGTCGAAAAATTATATAGAATAGTTGTGCCATATTTTACTTAAAAAATTAGAGACAATTTAATTTAATTCGAACAACGTTGTGCTACAGCATGTTGCTTTTAACAAGATTAAAAGTAAATTTTAATTGTTTTAAGTGGAGGATATTTGAGATGTATTCTATGGCGGCAACTTGAACAAGAAAAATATCAAATAAAACCCACACAGAAAGAACAATTTAATGCTTCCAGGCTATCAGTGTTTTTATCTATATCGCAATCTTCTCAAAGATTAACTGCGAAGTTTAACATTCTTAGACTAGAGACAATTAAATGACAATTAAGTCGGATGACTTCCGGGTTGCAAACGAAGAGAAACCTAGATTTTACTGTAACACAATTCCACGTAAAGAAACAAAGGGATACCGTTGGCGCGACTCGACTCTCGCGTTTCCTCACGGAATAATTGCAGCAGAGTTTCATTTTCCATCCGCGTCAAGCGATGTCGTCAAGCGTTGCTCGTTATTCCGTTATTCTTCTCACCCGAATAATAAATGCATTTTTGGTTTCCAATACCAAAATTCCTTTCGCTCGTTATTCCCAAGCAATCGACCTTAATTCTTGGACGAAACGCGAGTGATATTTTCGTATGCTATCCCGAGATCGAGAAATAAAATGCACAGGAACGCTCCTTAAATTTTCATTTTTGCAGAAAGCGCTCCTACGCGACATAATTTCCGTCCGGCTGAATAGAAATTCTTCCTTCTCGCGCAGATATGAATCGGTGGAATGAGATGATTAGTTCTACTCGTCTCGAAGAATCTTATCCTGTTCCTTTAAATAAATCCAATAAAACCTGAATTTCTATGATTAATTCACTTTGCTCCGCGCGTTTTTCGTGGATTTTAGAATTAAATATAATATCTATCGCTTTCTTTTTTTTTAATTTCGTTCTTGCTCTATTGTTCTATATGTTAATGCGTTTAATAGATCACTGTGATGATAGCAGAAGTTGCTCTAATGATGTCAAAAGTTAACAAAGACAGCCAGTCAGTTTGAGATTAATTTAAGAGATACCCGTTGATATACGTATATTCAGTGTGTTAAAGGAATTTGTATATCTTTATAAAATTTGTGCAGATATTATCAAAATTATTATTACTATTGCATTTATTTCATTACTGGTAATACAATTTCGAAGTAAGGCAATTACGCATTTATAATTTCATGCATGAGATAATCACAAATAAACGCATAAAGAATCAATTGCTGTTTTATCTGTTATAATATATTTTTCTAAGAGGAAGTAATCTTTCACATAAAGAAAATGCGCGATTACGGAGCATAAAGACTTGCAAATCTTCGTTTTATCTTCGGAAAATCGCAACATCATTCCTGTCCAATTGGAGAAAGTCCTTGTTTGTGTAGACCTTATACTTTGTCCTCCATCTACTCAACTCAAATGTATTAAAATGATCTAGATATTAGGATCAACTTTTCTACTTTAACAAGTAATAAATGCGAAGTAAAGTTGTATTCGCGAATAATAAAAAATTTCATAAAGTTTACTGATGTATCACGAAAAACTGTTCTAGTGAAATTTTTATTTGTATGGTTTAAAATGAAATGTGATTATATGTGAGAAGCGAGAAGAGATGGAAGATGAAACGAGCATGTCTGTGTTCAAAATCATCCCTAAATGTCTAGAATAGTCATCGATAACAAAAAAATAAGGTAAACGTCCGGGTAAACGTCCGTAGGTTTTCCCAGAAACCTATGTCCGGGTATTTACACGAAACTTTATTTGTTTATATTATTATTTATCTCTCAAATTTTTTTTTAAATATAATATTATAATTTAATTGTAATCTTTAAATACAGTCAAATTATAATATTACGATAAAAAAAGTATTTAAGATTAAAATAATAAATTTTATGTAAGTGTCCGGACATAAGAACGTTTAACACGAATTAATAAATGCATAAACGATGCAAACAGTAATTGGATTTTGTGCGAATAATAAAAACTTATTCGAACAACGCATAATTTCTCTGATCGGGGAAAGGAAAGTCCGGGAAAGCCCGCGTTGACGGCGCGGCGTGTCGTAGTCGCGGCTGGCGGCTGCTGCGGATATCGATCGGTCCGGGATAGTCGCAGCGTCTCTTTAAGTCATCCGACGGGGGGGTATCCTGCTTCTGGGCTCACCCACGTAGCTCAACCCCACCGTCCCTGGCAACCCCTGTCGCCTACGTCGTTACCGCCCACGCATGCTGCAGCCTCCTCTATCACGAAGCGCACATCCTTCTCTCCTGTTTTCTGCAGGATCATCCATCGTTCTAGTCTCTGCTTGCTTTCCCTTCCGCGAATTTAGACAATTGACAACAACAATCTTCCGACACGCGCCTCTACCTTCTTTTCTACTGAAATGTTATTTATTCACGACTGACGTACGATTGTCGAATTGAGCTTTTGCTGATGATTTTTTTTAGCTGCGCTCTACATAAGCGATTTCGAAAACTAAGTTCTCAGTAAGCCAAGCTTTTGAGCTGTGCATCTTTATACTTGAGTATACTCTTCGCACGGACAAAGCCGAGCTCTCTTCAGACTCTTATAGAGTGCTCTGCTCTGCAGAGAGGCGCGCTACATTCTCTATTCTTTAGCCGTTTTGAAACTGATCTTACAAGATCTGCGTGAAACAAAAATGTTTTTTTAAATGAACATTACATATTCTATCCAAATTTTTATTGAAGCATATGTGGTTTGGAATTACTGTTTACTTGAAATTTTTTTAATCAAAAATATGAAAATCAAGCGCGTATATTGTGCAACACAATATATAGATAATGGGCCAAACAAGGATTGATGCAGTAAAATGAAACAAGGAACAAACAAGTATTGACGCAGTAAAATAATAAAATAATAAAATTAAAATTATGAAATAATAAAAATAATAAAAATAATAAAATAATAAAATTAAAATTATGAAATAATAAAAATAATAAAATAATAAAATTTAATCAAAAATAATTGAGAAAATAAGAAAACAATTAATTTTTATTAATAAAAAGTTCTCAGATCGATAGTAGATCAAAGCAGTATTATGACAGTTGCCGACAGTACTTTTCGATACTCCGTCGTCGCCAAAGTTTCTCTCGCGCCTAATGGGTTTATCTGGTGATCGCTGGAGTTTCGCAAAACTCGTTAAACTCGATATTTGGTTCGTCGAAGCGCAACTCGAATGGCGTCACGATAGATAGATAATATTCTGTCTCTTTCTGTCGCTCTATTCGTCTGTCTTGTATATGTCATGATACATATAATATAATATGAAAAGTTGGTAAGTCAGCGTGTTGGATCATTTTTTTTCGTTTTAATTCCTGTGGACTCCTTTATTCGCGTGTTCTTCATGACGTGTGTGAAGTTGGCACCTCATCTTTTGGCACCGCAAGTTTTGATACGAGTTCCATTGGCACCCGCAATAGTTCTATAGTTCTTGATAGATTTTTTAAATAATTCCGTTGATTTAGCTAAAAAAATAACACATGAAGATTTGAGGTGCTAACTTCCCGTGGCACCGCAAGATTCGAAAAAATCAATTGAAAACCAAGTAATCTTACCTAGTTGAGTTCTACAGTTCCTGATAGGTTTTAACAATAATTCCGGTCTCTAAGTAATTTTAAATAATAATTAAACCCGCGCGCTGGCACCGTACGTCAAGAGTAAAGTACCACTTACCAGCCAGTTCCAGCCAACCTTTTAGCATTCTCCGATAGTTCTACAATAGTTCTGACGATTTCTATAGATTTCGCTCAGAGTACTGGCATTTAAATATATTTAAACAATTCTTTAATCTGAGCGCTAGCACCGCACCATAAGAATTAAGTATCTTTATTCGGCTGGAACTGACTGTTAAGAGGTACTTTACTCTTGACTTGCGGTGCCAGCGCGTGCGTGGGTTTAATTATTATTAAAAAGTACTTGAAGACTAGAACTCTGAGCGAAATCAATAGAAATCGTCGGAACCATTATACTATAGAACTATCGGAAAATGCCAAAAGATTGGCTGGAACTGGCTGTTAAAAGGTACTTTACTCTTGTGGTGCGGTACCAGCGCTCAGATTAAAATATTGTTTAAACATATTTAAATGCCAGTACTCTGACCGAAATCTATATAAGAAATCGTCGAAACTATTGTAGAAGTATCGGAGAATGCTAAAAAGTTGGCTGGAACTGGTTGTTAAGTGGTACTTTACTTTTGACGTGCGGTGCCAGCGCGCGGGTTTAATTATTATTTAAAATTACTTAGAGACCGGAACTATTGTTAAAACCTATCAGGAACTGTAGAACTCAACTAGGTAAGATTACTTGGTTTTCAATTGATTTTTTCGAATCTTGCGGTGCCACGGGAAGTTAGCACCTCAAATCTTCATGTGTTATTTTTTTAGCTAAATCAACGGAATTATTTAAAAAATCTATCAAGAACTATAGAACTATTGCGGGTGCCAATGGAACTCGTATCAAAACTTGCGGTGCCAAAAGATGAGGTGCCAACTTCACACACATTTCTTCATGAGATTTTCAGTGACGATGCCCGCGAGGTTATACGAATATCGATTTCGCGCGAAGGAACCTTCTCGTACGTAGTCTTATACACCATTATTTTTCTTCTCGGTATGATGTCACGTCCGTCGGTAGATACGGCGAAAAGAGGGCTCAAGGATATCTCAGAAAAGTAGCTTGCATCCGCCGGTTAAATGCGCCCCGAGATAATGAGATGACCCATCCACACGGGGCTATCTGCGCGTTACTCCCGTCTTTCGTGCTCCCGATATCTTCGGCGCAGCCGGCTATATCGAGGCTCGTACAACTCTACTGGCGATCTGCCCTGGAGTTTCTCCTGTCTCTCCTGTTTCTCCTGTTCTCGCAAGTCCGTTGAATCTTCCAAAAGACGTTTAGCTAACGGCTCACGTCTTATTTTTCCTGCGACAATTCGAGGTAGTAGGATTTGCTGAAGTATCTAAAAATTTAGCTAGATACAGATCAAATAATTTTATTGATTTTGTAATTTGATAAATCAGTGATTTTTAAAAAGAGAACATGTTGAAAAAGAAATCGAATTTTTGTTTAAAAAAAATTTTTAATAATCATCATTCACTTACCAAACTGCCTTCGTATGTAGGACGCTCCAAAGGACTCATTGATGCGCCATGAATAAAAATCCGTTGCGCTCCGGTAATAAGCTTCTCACTTTATCTCATCAAGGTCTCAATGAAATATTCCCGCAATCCTAGAAATACGTGAATAATATTTTATTGATGATACTAATATGTTGTGACCATTCATTTTATTGATGGCTAATTATTTTGATGGTTCAATTTTCTTGCAATTCCTTTAGTTTGTAACTGTTATCACTAGCCTGTCGGATTGATTAGTTTCCGTTATATTTTTCACATAAAAACTAGGCGTTTGTCTTCTGCTGTTGAGCCATTGTATGCAAACGGAGGACTGGGGCTTAACTTGGGACAACTTAGAAATCCAAGGGAGAGACGTTCTTTCTCATTGCTGCTGAAGTCTTGTACTGTTACGAAGATTTATTGCTGTCCCGATATTAAATCGCAAATGTAATTTACGAGGCCCGTTCCTTTTTCACGGCCGCCTACAGCTGCTACCTATGGAAAAGCACGCCAATGCGAATCGTTCTGTATAAAAATGTAACGTTTAATATCTTTCTGCCTGTATTTGATGCGCTGTGAATAAAAATTCGGAACGCTCCGATAATACGCTTTTCAATTTATCTTATCACGGTCTCAATGAAATATTCCCGCAATTCTAGAAATACGTCAATAATATTTTAGTGATAATACTAATAATATATGATCATTCATTTTATTGATTGAGCTATTTTAAGAAAAGTTTTGTATTACTGCAAATAAATGTTACACACTGAGAGAAATATTTTGGTACGTATAACCACTTATTTTATTGATATGTGACTAACAAAAATTGTCTTACCTTTTCATTTAAAAGTCGTGTTATTCTAATAAAAAATTGATTAGAATAACCAAAATTTGGTTAGAATAATTAAATTTTGATTAGAGAACAACACAATTTTTGAATGAAGAAGTAAGAAAGCTTTTGTTAGTTGCATATCAACAAAATATATGGTTACTCATACCAAACATTTCTCTCAGTTTATTTTTTCCTTCTTATTTGATTTTATATTTCAGAAGCATTGTTTCAATAAAAATTTTTATTTTCTCTCTCTCTCTCTCTCTCTCTCTCTGAGATAGAGATAAATAAAACATTAAAGAATATTAAGATCCATTTCTAGAAATATTTCATGCTACATTTTATGTTTCTGTAAATGAAATCGATAATATTATAAAGTGATCTGACAGTTTAGTTTTATTTGAATTCGATGACAGCTAGTGACAGATGCTATTTTAAGTGTAAACGGATATTCAAGTCGTCAAATCTGTCGCGTGATATTTTCGTGATCGAAAGCAGTGTGAGAACCGCTGTGCCATCGAGCACGCATAACAAGATACTCGATATCGATTCTGCGCGCCCGCTGAAAACTGGGGATCGCGTGTGGGAATGAATCTAATTTCCATTCTATGGACGTGGACATGGCCGACATGAGTGTTGTCTTATTGCGCCCGTGAATTATCCATCGTGATAACGTCGCGCGATTAGCAGCCACTTTTGAAATTTTGTCTATACGTTTCAATTATACGTCAATTTACACGTTTATTTCATAATTTAGCATTAAATTTTGCAAATTGCCTCGCACGCAAACAACAAATTATGCAGTTCTTCGATGCTGAAAATGACGAATCCAATATGTAAAAAAGAAATAAAACAGAGTTTTAGATAATTATGTAGGAAGATTGAACTAATTAGTGGAATAGAATTCGAAGAATTAAGCGAAATATAATTTACAGTAGTTTAACGTAGTTTTGAATTTTTTTTTGTGACTAATTAGAAATTCTCTTTTTGTTTTAGGTAAGTACCTTATCTGCTGATCTACCGATAATGTTGAGTACCGTAAGTTAAATATGACATATTTTATTTTAATCTATTTATCTAGAGATAATGACATTTTTTTACAAAGAGAAAATTTTAATATTTTAAACAGAAGACAAATTTTGTTTAAAAAAAAATTAATAGACAATTTTATAGTATAATAAAGATTATATTGCGTCCGGTATCATCTCTACTGAAGTTTTGAGAAATAAATACTAATACTATAGATAAGAAAAATATGTATTAGTTTAGCAAAGTCTTTCATATCATATTATTAATACTGTTGCTTATTATAGTAATACAATCCAGTTCTAAATTATTTTTTTAAGATTTTAAATTTTTTAATTATTATAATTTAAATTGATCTATAAAATGTTATAACGACAAAAGGAAAAAGTTATCATAAATAATATTAAATAAATGTTTTTAATCAGTTTGACGCAATAGAAATTAGAGAAAAATATTGTACATTTATTTTTGAAAATTTATTACAAACAATACAAACATATGTATTACAAATGGTAGATACTAATACTTGCTAGAAATTCTTTCTGCTCTGAGATTAGTTTTCACTAGTCGATACGAAATTGTGACGAACGCATCTTTTCATTTCAAATTCTTCGAGTTTGGATCTGAGCGAAATGTTAACTGTGTTTGTTAAGTTTTCGTGCAGTTAGTAGGAGTCGTACGTAATGGGAAATGTGGCGCGATTTAGGATGGAAATTCAAGATCAGAGCGAGCGCACCACAAATTCGTAGCTGGCGGTTTAACACGATGCGTCTTTTCGTTCGCGTTTGTAGGAATGGCATGCGAATTTCGCGGGTGCTTGCGCCGTGATATCAAACGGAAACTACCACCGTGCCGCACAAAGCCTTCTCTGTATCATCCGGTAATGGGAATGTCAATTGTGCGCGTACCTATGCCATCTCTCTCTCTCTTGACACGTCTATGTGCAAATTCTGTGAAGTTGGCACCTCATTTGTCAAAAAATAAAATTTTGGTCACAATTCCGAATGCACCCCGAAAAGTTCTGGAGTTCCTGCCCAAAATTAAAAATAGTTTCGGCGAATTAATAAAAAAAAAATTAAAAATTTGGAGTGCTAACTTTACAAAACGCAGAACGAAAAATCACGATATCTTCTAAACCATTAATTCCATTGCTTTAAATGATAATAACTTTTGATAGAGAACTCTTGGGGTGCTATCCAGAACTGTCAACAGAACTGCCGTAATGTTAAAAAATTTTTTGTCCCTTAGATGTGAAAGAATCAGACATTCAAAAGATATCGTAATTTTTTGAATGTCTGATTCTTTCACATCTAAGGGACAAAAAATTTTTTAACATTACGGCAGTTCTGTTGACAGTTCTGGATAGCACCCCAAGAGTTCTCTATCAAAAGTTATTATCATTTAAAGCAATGGAATTAATGGTTTAGAAGATATCGTGATTTTTCGTTCTGCGTTTTGTAAAGTTAGCACTCCAATTTTTAATTTTTTTTTTAATATTAATTCGCCGGAACTATTCTTAATTTTGGGCAGGAACTCCAGAACTCTTCGGGGTGCATTCGGAACTGTGACCAAAATTTCATTTTTTGAAAAATGACGTGTCAACTTCACAGATATCTATGTGCACGATTTCCTCACACGGTTTTCTTCTATTCGCAATCATTCTCATGGACTTTGTCCGGGAAATAAAAGCTTACGCAACAAAATTCAGAGCTGCTCCAAATCTCACATCGCCTGCAATTGTGCAATATTCTACGTTTTTCCACCTTAATTGGTGCGATTGTTTCAATTCGATGTTGCAACGATATTCCGCTTATACGTTCGAAGAATATATATAACTAAACATAGCTTCGGCACAGAATAGAAAGTGTTAAAACGTGAAATGCGATATCAAAAACAGACAAAGGTATGAAGGGCTCTCGATAATTAAAAAAATAATTAGCTAAAAGTGCCAATCAAACGCGATTCTTGGATGCGTGGTAAAATTATTATTCTTAAATAAATTGTGATTAATAATGTGACCATACATTAGAACGTTTGATTCTCATTAGTTTTTCCATCTAATTATTTTATTAAAAATGAAATTACAAAAGTAAAGCTATAAAAAATCATGACAAAGATTGTATGATAATAATAGGAGAAGATAGGAGGAATCGAAAAAAAATTGTAAAAGCAGATAATATCAATTTATTCAGCTCACGTAAGTTGTTACAATCTATTTTCAGTGTGAAATTTTATTAAGAACTGGGTCATTTTACATAGAATAATAGCAATTAAAAATTAAAATCAACAGGATAAGACGAAAGAGGCGATAATGCTGGACAAGTGGACCGAGAGTAAGAATAAAAATTGTGGAGACGTGTTCGAACTATTTGCGAAGGGTCAAGATTAAATCTTTAAACATTTCCCATAATGAACGTATCGGCTATATTCAGTACTTTTTCAAGTAACTCGACCCAATTAACGATCCGAGCCTGAAACACGATGATTGAGTTTATGAATCCAGATTCGAAAATACCTTCCCCTCCATTTGCCGTTGATGTCACGTGCAGCTCCTGACTATAATCCGGACCCAATTGAATATTTAGAGCGGAGTTAATAAATAATTTCACAGGTGACATGCGCTCGTACGCGATTAAAGGGTGTATCTTGTGCACGATAACACAGTACCATCGCGTCGCGCGATCATAAGACCATGATATTGAAGTTTGCGCTACGGTTCGTTTAATATCAAATAGGAGCCCCTTCCGATGTTGCGCACAAAGATTCGCTCTATTATCCATTCTAATAGGAATGTCAATTATTCACTGATGGAATTTCTGTATCTGACAATTCCGCGTTAACGCCTCTCTGTTTATCTCATACTAGTTATGTAAGATCATCAAGAAAAAATTTCCATTAATCTAGTAACGTTCCTTAACTCTATTTTGTTACAAATCAATTCTGCATGAAAAGAACGATTTTGTTGAAGTATCTAACAATTTAGCTAAATACAGATAATTTTTTTTAGACCATTAAAGTAATTATATAGGATCTTTAAACTTTCATGTTAAAACTTTTTGCAGTATTATTCTCAATATTTCTACATACTTAATTATTTTGATTCAACAAAATTATTTTTAGATTTGTATCTGGCAAAATTTTTAAATTTTTCAACAAATCGTGATAAAGAAAAGGGAGAAACAAATGATTTTTTAACGAACTATCTTATATTGTTGTTATAGAATAGATTCAACATAATATTTTTCGCCGTAGTACAATCTCAAAATAAATTAATTTTGTTTTTTGGAATCAACCAGTGTTATAATACAATAGTTGCAGAATTGATAGCGCATAATTATTATAACATGTATCTACTAGTTGGAAGCTGAATCACAATTGCAGGATTTAATAAACATCGCCGTGAGATTATTCGATAATCTCATTATCTTAGATATATGAATATTTCATTGAATTTGCTGAATATTACTTCAACAGCCCGTTGGATGTTTGTACTAACCAAATCTAATTTATTGATCGTTTATTAACAGGATGCGTTGTATGTATATGAGCTTGATTGACCTCATTATACAAGATAAAATACATTATATGTGCGAAATATAAACTACCTATTATTTTGATTTTACGTCAAACAATCAAAATGATAATGTTATTTTGATATCGTAATTAACATATTTTTATTATAGAGAGGGAATGCAATTTACAATAACAATATTAAGTAGCAATATTACACATAGATAATAAAATAATATAATATATTAAACATAATAAATTATTAACTAATTAAATTATGGTTAATGAGACTCTTGCAAAATTTGCTATTTTTTTAAATAATTAATTTGGATAATTAATTTAAATAACTAAAATTATTTTTTATAATTTAGGATTATTTTTTATTAGAAATATAACGGTGATATTACGTTTGTTTTAGGATTCGTTTTAATTATGCACATCGCTATTGTCTTACCTATCTCATTCCCAGTTTTCCGTACTAACTTGCTTTTGCAATTATAGCGATGCCCTATGTATGTGTGCCGATTAAGACCGATTTGTATTCAAGTGGCGGTAATGGAACAATAACGCCGTTTCGAGATAACAGTGCCATCCACATTCCTTGGGCTGCCGTTGTCATTATCATCTATTGTCATTACCTCGACGTTCTTGTCGTACCAGTTCACGATCTCATGTGAGATTCATTATCCAATCCGTCGCGGTTGCAGCCTGCTCTATGCCTAGAACCATAATTTTTCACTTCTACCGCATTATATACCACTACGTGCAATTTAACGCTCTCAGTTTAATTAGAAATTGCATAAGCGCGCATTATTGCGATAAATTGTATTATTGCCTCGACTAGAGTCCTTTACTAGAAGTGCTACATGCTTCTGAGAAATATTAAAACTTAATGGTATGATACGACGATGTATGCTACGTAAATTTCTGAAAATGTTTTGATTTTATTTTTTTTTTTTTTTTTTTTTTTTTTTATTATGAGTGATGTTTGTGACATTTAATATAATAGCTTTTTTCGTGAAAAATTACGTGCTGCAAATTTATTGCGCTGCAATTCGAAGCATTTTTAAAAAGTTTTCTTTTAAATCAATTTTTTACTACCATAAAAATATTGTAGTTATCAGAAATTTAAATAACTTTTTAATTTATTTTTAAATTCCGTTTATTGCCAAACCTTTACGCGAAATCTGAGCTGCGATCCTTGCACGGTATTCCAGGTAATGCCATGACCCTAGAATTAAGTCGTTCTTCACGAAGAAACCCGTTCATCAGAGCAACCCCTTTCGGATTGGGTTGTGAGAAAACGTGGGATCTTGCGTGTCGGTAAAGTCGGCTCAGAAATTCCTACACGATTCAACGAATATGTTATGTTCATGATAATACCTGAAATTTTATTACGTTCAAGGCTTACGGTTCTTTTGAAATTTTTTTTGTAATTTGATATTTGTGTCGTGGAATATTCTCTTTCAAGTAAGCTAAAGAAATTATTTTCTCTTTTGTACTATGCTTTATATTTGATATGTGTTTGTCAAATTCATTTGCAAATTAATATGGGGTTTTAATCTTCAAAAGCTTGACGCGCCTTTAAGGACTCTTTAAACGATTATATTTCGCAAAATAAGCTACAGCAAACGTAATGTTTCTTTATTTAAAATTTATCAAATTATTACAGAATTTTAATAGTAGATATTACAGTCATTTATTGTAATGTGATTTTATTAATAGTTTAATGTAATTATTACCCAAGATATTAGATAGAATACTAAGAAAGATGGTGCGTGTATAACATAATGTGTTCTAGAAAATTAATAGGTGACAATTATAATTGCGCGCAATGCGAAGTTTCCGTGTTGTAGATGATCCAAAGGTTTTCTTTGCGTGATAAAAAAACATTTCAATATCTTATGATTAGACTAATGATTAGTTTCCTCTTTTGTAACTTTCGCAATCGAACGATCATTGTTTGATTATTTCTGTATTGCTTAATACAGTAATAATATAAAAATAACAGAATTGAATCTAACAAGATTAAATTTATTTTTAAATCGTTAATGTCAATTTTAATAAAATTTGTTAAATTTCATGCATGTTGTAGCAGAATATTCCACGCATAGTATCGAATATTAATCAGATTCCAAAACATTGACACGTGCACGCGATCGAAGTGCAAGCTCGTAGAATGCGCATCATGTTATGTCGTATCCACGAGATAATCCTTCTTTTATTTTGCGCTGCAGGGTATTTCCTGCAATGGCGCGAAACGCACGTAACTCGCGTCACATTTAGAACGAAGGAAAGCTGTGAGACAGATCCGGAAACGAGCTTTCTCTCTCTCTCTCTCTCTCTCTCTCTCTCTCTCATATTCTCATTTTCCTTTTAACCTCGCGCATTTTCCTTCCATTCTTGCCCGTTCTGCCAGAAGGGAACTGGACAAAAATAAGTCATTCTTTTATCGCTTTACGAGGCGAAGCCTTGGTACGATAAACCCAGACCTTTCTCGGCATTACGGGGTTCCACGTGTATAACCATAAATTTCTGTAAGTCCAGTTAAATGCGATTGCTAAGCGTCTTATTCTGGTTTAATAATCTAGAGATTTATTTTTTGTACTTTACGAACAGTTATAAATACAGTTTCCATTTTTTTAAATATTCCATTCATAGTATTTATGTAAATCTAATTCTAAGAAAACGTAAATACTTTATATATGCGTGTGACGTAACAGTCAAAAACCTGAATTTTTTATTTTTTAATTAACTTTTAGACTTAATTGCTTTGTCTGTGATGATAACGTAAAAATTGTTTTTCTAAGATTAATCATTAAACTGATGGTTTCGTAGTGACTTCAAGCTTGATTTTTCATCTTTTGGTTAACTTGTAGTCACTCAACTTGATAATGTAGTTGTATTTTTCTAGCTATTAGATTAATGACTAAATTGATAGTTTTGTTGTAACCTTTAAAGTTACCATTACAAAACTATTATTTAAGTGATTAATTAGAAAAATACAATTTTTACATTGTCATTGTACGTTATCATATCAATTAAGCCTAACCACAATGTAACCAGTAAAAATGAAAAATCGGGCCTAAAAGTTGCTAAAAAATGTGTCACTATGGTGATTAATAATATAAAGAAAATAACATTTTGTTGCTAAGAAAAGTGATCGCTCAATTTACTTTTTCCCTTTTAAGTAACGGTTATCTTTAATAAAGAATATTTTTTTTGATAATAATTTTAAAATAATAACAATTACAAATTTTAGAAAAACTCATTGTTATGTATTCAAAACAAAAATTCATTTTCTTTTGAAGAATATTATAAAATTAATAGAGGAAGCGACTTTATATAATAAACAAATTAAATTCGTTTTAATTCAATAATCTCGAGAAGTATTAATCTTACTAGAATTCAGAATGTATTTTGAATAAGTTTGATGCTTGTAATGAACTTATAAATTTGCGGATATATATAAATTTTTGAAATACTTGAAAAAAGTAATTATTACTTGCGTACAGTATATATTTTTCTGTGTAGTTTGTAAAATACAATTTTTACATAATCATCAGGTTAAATCTAACCACAAATTATCGAGAAAATAAACTGGGTCAGAAATTCGTTTCTCGGACAGTAACTCTGTATAGTAAAGACCATGATTTTTCTATCTGTCGTATAAAATATGAACCGCGGAATTAAGCACGATATTCACGCCAGAGTGTAGGTGCACAAATGGTTAAGAATAACGTAAAATATGTGACTGGCTTTCTAACGAAAGAACCTGTCAGCGGATGGAAAGAAACCTGCGCGTTACCGTTGCATCGAGAAAGAACGTCGCTTGGTCACTTATACGGTACTTCGTGTACTCTTTTTTATTTCTTCGTTCTTTTTTTTTCTCTGAGCCAACCTGACGACTCTGTATTTCTTACGACGCAGAACCGCATCTGCCACACTGCAGGTCTGCGAAACCAGTCGGTCGAGATCTCACGAGAGAGAGAGAGAGAGAGAGAGAGAGAGAGAGAGAGAGAGAGAGAGGAGGAAGAGCATCGGCGATAAAGGGAGATAAATAGGAGGGAAAAGAAGGAAGGAACGAGGGAAATCGAAGTGCAATATGTATAGAAGAGCCACGTCCTTCGTCCTACTCGATTCTTCCAGTCGATTTTGTCCGTCTAACAATGGCGGGTAGGAGGAAACGCGTCTGCCCGCGTTTAAATTGTGTTTCTGACAATGATTGAAAAGGTAGATTTTCGACACAATCGAGACGTGAGTGTTACAACGTGAATCGCCCGAAAATAAATGCCCTTATATTATTTTGATGTTTTCGTACGTTAACGTTCTCCCAACATTTTCATTTAAATGAGTGGAATAATAGCTTAATTTTAATTTCTACGATCCAAATTTTACGGCCAACAAAGAGCTCTTGCCACAATATTTCAAGTAATATTTAGAGATCTGTGCCTCGCGTTAAATAAAGATAGAGCGAAGAAGAGAATATTTTTCTACACGAACGGATTAATTGTATGACTGATGTCTAGACTTCATTAATAAAATTATTAAAGTTTTTCTGCGCGATTTCACACTTGCGCTAACTTTTGTTTGACTGCTATATTTAATATAATTCAATTTAATATGCGCGTATGTGATTGCAGTGGAAATTGAAAATTAACTATTCGCCGCATATTAATGTATCAGAGTGATAAGAAAGTTATGGCTAAAGAATACCTAGTCTTGCAGCTCGCCTTGTCATATCTAAACACGAACACAGAAAAAAAGATTTTCTCTACCGCAGCTAATCTTAGTTTGTTATAATATATTTGTTGCCGTAACTATAAATTTATAAACTACAGCGAAATGGTTTGCTGTTGCTGCTATAATATAGATATCACAGCTAAGACATTATCTCTATTATATATCTATATTATATATAATACCTACATTTTAGCTGTCCATATTTTACACCTGCCATTTAGTTACCACGTGCAGTTTTTAGTTACGATAGCTACTTTTTTTTTTCGTGAATGCATTTGTCTAACCGACAACTAAGAAACAATATATAAAATATTTATCATTTTTTACACTAATCTATTCGAAGAATAGAAAATAACTGAATTGAATCTGTACTTTAGACATTCGATTTTAATGTATTACTTTCAATTTTTTCGGAACATTATTTTTATCACGAAAAAAATGACATCCGAGAAAATTACGTTTGACGTTAACACGGAGAAAGAAAATCTCCGTCGTGAAGTCAGTCCCCCAATACAAAAAAAAATAAAGTTTTTATAGCTCATTCGATTGCTCATCGTTTGCACATGTATGCACATTTCGAATTTTCGTTTGCACACTTTCAGTTTAGAAGTTATACAAAAAACAAATTTGGGGGAGGGGGCAACTTCACACTAGCCCCCCAACTTCGAGCAACTTGGATCAAAAAGGTCTTAATCGAAAAATTTTCGTTTGCACATTCCGAAACAAGTCGATTTTTTGTTTGTACATCTTCAGTTAAAAAGTTATTAACGATTAAAGTTTCACACGCGACAAAAAGTAAGTTTTCCGTTCGAATTCAAGAGAAATGAGCTTAAAATGACATCAATCGATAGGATCGTTTGCACATTTCGAAACATTTTGGCTTTTCTGTAGGCTGTCACAGCGACTTTACAGCCACTAGTATAGCCAACATAGCTGTGACTGCGTTTTGGCTTTTCTGTTGGCTGTCACAGCGACTGTACAGCCACCAGTACAGCCGAAATAGCTGTGGCTGCGTTTTGGCTTTTCTCTTGGCTGTCACAGCGACTGTACAGCCACCAGTATAATCAGAACAGCTGTGGCTGCGTTTTGACTTTTCTCATGGCTGTCACAGCGACTTTACAGCCACCAGTACAGCCAAAACAGCTGTGGCTGCATTTTGTCTTTTCTCTTGGCTGTCACAGTGAATGTACAGCCACCAGTACAGCTAAAACAGCTGTGGCTGTGTTTTGGCTTTTCTCTTGGTAGTCACAGCGACTTTACAGCCACTAGTGCAGCCAAAATAGCTGTGGCTATATTTTGGCTTTTCTGTTGGCTGTCACAGCGACTGTACAGCCACCAGTACAACCAAAATAGCTGTGGCTGCGTTTTGGCTTTTCTCTTGGCTGTCACAGCAACTGTACAGCCACCAGTACAATCAAAACAACTGTGACTGCGTTTTGGCTTTTCTCTTGGCTGTCACAGCGACTTTACAGCCACCAGTACAGCCAAAACGACTGTGGCTGTATTTTGGCTTTTCTCTTGGCTGTCACAGCGATTTTACAGCCACCAGTAAGCTGTGGCTGCATTTTGGCTTTTCTCTTGGCTGTCATAGCGACTTTACAGCCACCAGTGCATCCAACATAGCTGTGGCTGCATTTTGACTTTCCTATTCATCCTATATAGAACTTTAGAATTATTGAAAATAAACTCAGAACCCTCAATATTTAATGAGTTTTCACTAAGTGAGACGCCTTCACACTCACGCCAAAAGTTTGATATTATACTAGTATAGCAACTAGCTTCAGCGTTCTACATAATTATTTTGATTGACCAATAAAATTATTTTGATATTCTAACAAAATTATTTTCAAATCTGTGTCTAGTTAAATTTTTAGATTCTTTAGCAAAAGGAACCCTATCGATTGATGTCATTTTAAGCTCGTTTGTGTTGAATTCGAACGGAAAACTTACTTTTTGTCGTGTGTGGAACTTTAATCGTTAATAACTTTTTAACTAAAGGTGTGCAAACGAAAAATCGACTTGTTTCGGAATGTGCAAATGAAAATCTTTCGATTAAGACCTTTTTGATCCAAGTTGTTCGAAGTTGGCAGGCTAGTGTGAAGTTGCCCTCTCCCCCAAATTTGTTTTTTGTATAACTTCTAAACTGAAAGTGTGCAAACGAAAATTCGAAATGTGCATACATGTGCAAACGATGAGCAATCGAATGAGCTATATAGAAACTTTATTTTTTTTTATGTTGGGGCTAACTTCGCGATGGTAGAAAGAAAATATCTATGATACAGAACGCACTGACGTCAGTTCGAAAATTCAGCAGATTCCGGATAAAAGTACATCGAGAGTAAGAGAGAAATTTATTCGAGAAACGTGCAAATCTATTTCTTTCTCGACCTTTCGACGACTCGGTCTACGGCTCGGCGTAGACCGAGTCGCAAATAATCGGAGTGGAAAAACGATAAACGACTTCGGGGAAAAATATATTTTTCGCTGGAAACGACTTCCACGGACAGTCCTCCAGGATGAGTTGAAAATAGCTCGCGCCTCGATGAGGCACGAACCTGCTGTACTACTGGAGGACAGACAAGTCTCCGCTTGTTTCTCAAGCAGATCTGATCGTTCGACGGCTTGGAAGTTCGCCAAATTGGGTTTCCTGAGTGAACTATGACGAGGGAACGGACCGAATGACCAAACAATTCTTGAACACGCGCGATATTCCGCTCGTAGGTCATTGAGATAATGATAATTAAGGTTATCGTTGACGTCGACTTGCTCTCACTCTTTTACGCTTCGTTCACTCAGTTTTTCGCACAATTGCGTATTAAGGCTGCATTTTGACAATCCGGATAGATGAAACAGAGTACTTCTCTAAAGCTTGTAATTGCAATTCTACGATTGTTGATTTTAGATGAAATTCAGTTAACGTGATACAATTTAATCCTCCGTCTGCAATCTGGATCTTTTTTGGCACAAGTGAAATTTCTCAAATTTCTTTCTCATTTTTCCAAATTTCAGTTTAAAAGTTTTAAGGTTTTAGTTAAAAAATTATTTGGCAATGTAATAGAGAAATGTTGAAAAGAGTAATCCAGAATTTTTCCACATTTTTTTGATAGTCTAGAACTGATGATAAAAAAAACTTAAATTGGAAAAAGACTCAGATTGAACGGAAGGAGTAAAAATATGAGAGTTAATGCAATATTTCTTCATCAGAGGTCTACGTCAACTTTATCGGAATAAAAGATACAGCCGCGTGGGAATAACTAATACAGCTTCTTCATCCATTTGGTTGCTCGTACACGATCAAGATGATGTTGCTCGAGATTGCTTTTTGAATCCAATTATACAAGAGCGATTTTCCATGGTTGGAAGAGAATTAACTTCAGCGTTTGCGCGTTAGATTGACGAATCGATCGAAGTTTGGTCGTGCGAGCGGAACTTTAATCTGACCCCCATACGCGACTACGATGGGAACATGTGGCCCGTAGCTTAAACCTCGGGCCGAAATCGGCAGCTGTGCGCGTTTGTCTTTCCAAAGACCATCTCACGAAGAGCGCGGGGACGCGTTCGTTGATTCGTTTTTGCGTTCCCCTCGTTGACGTCGCTATGTAACATCTGGCGGCGACGTGTACCAATTTCGAACTTTCCCTCGTCCACCCTTGGCCGGACGATTGTTTTCAGACGACACAGGCTGCTTATGGCAACGCGTATCAAATATTTGGCGTGACAATTTCGAATGACAGGCAACTTGTATATAAAACTGTTATTTCCGTTATTTCCTAAGAACTATTTTTAATAGCATTCGGTAGTTAAATAATTGTACGTTCGTTTGTTGGAACGAATTAATGGAAATTGTACGAAATTAATGGAAATTCGAATGTAGCAATCCAATATCTCATTGTATTTTTTATTTAATTATTATACTTCACTGATTAAAGGGGAAAGAACAAATGATTTAATATACATCTGTATAAAGTCAATTTCCAATAATCATCCTATGTGTATTTCCAAATTATTTTTTCACGAAGAAAATCGATTGAATAGGTTGATGTGTGATTTGTAAAAATTTTTTAAGTACATCTTATAGTCAGCCAAGCAAATTACTAGGTGAGGTTTGTTGCCGTTGATTCATTCCGGCAAAGATAAAATCATGGGTTGTGGTAGAGGACAGAGGTTGTCATGTCATTTCATCTAAGTTCCAAGTGTTAATTAAAAATCATGCGAGACAGCTGTTATTTAAAGAAAATTTTATCGCTACGACCTTGCACTCCTAATTTGTATGGCCGATAGAGAAAGTCGCTCTTTTCTTCTCGTATGCGTTGCGACACGCCATGTGCATGCCACAAGCTTGCCTTATTAAGACAAGCGTGCAAGGCTTCTTCGAGATGACCGATCGGAAGCTTTATACTATCGATGAATTATTCAAATTGTTGCCTGAAGAAGCTACGCGACGCGTAAATACTGAAGAGCAACTAGAAGAGACGAGTCATGCGTTTTTAGATTCGACAAGTAGGACAGAGTTATCTATGATTATCATCGCGCGTTTTTCTGCATTTGCTAATTGATACAAATGAGGTGTACCACAGCAAAACGTTGTTATATAGTTGAGAGAGAATTAACTTTAACAGTTTTTTAAAATTAAAATTACTTAATTAAAATTTTTTACAGAAACTAATTGCTCACCTCTTTAATTGTTACAGTAACTTTTTTGTGGAATATTTGAAGTAATAGTTTTCAGAAAAATAAGTTTTTCATTTCTCCTGAAAAATTTAAAATACGTTTAATTAAATGCTAATCTATTATATGATAATATGGATATCAAATGTTTTCATAAGAAATATATCAGCGATTTTTTATGTTTTATGCGAATTCTATGGTATAGTCAATGTTTAGATAAAATAAGTTAATATCTTAAAATTAGTATCATATTTTGCACAGTATTATTATATGTATATGTTATCTAAATTTGCCGTTCTGCACTTATTGTGAGTAAAATAGGTTCATTTGAAGTTCACGGATTGTACAAGGAGTCCATTATCCCTTCTATAACCGCAAGTCCTTTCCACTTTGTCGCGTCTATTGTTGACCGCATGCAAATGGATGAAACTTTGGTCTCACAGCTTCCGTTTCATTCGACTAGACAGCAAAGCAAAGCGGTCTGTTAGATAGTGTCAAAAACTGACTAGTCTGAGCTTGAATTATCACAGAAATTTATAAACAAAGCTCCTTTGCGGAAAATATCGAATTTATGTGTATTAAATCGTTTAATGAGTATAGTCATTAATGGATATTTATATATAAAGAAGAAAAAAAATGTGAGATAGCTATTATATTTCTTATTCATAATACCTATTAAATGTTTAATTTTCATTATATTCCGAATTCTATTGTTCTGAAATGCAAATAAACCTCTTACGATACATCTACAAATTTTGAACTACTGACAAAACTCGTTTCATATTTCTATTCTGCCTCGTGTCGCTACATTGCTTTCTCCTCTGTAATACGTATGTAAATGCGAAACATCTGATACATGTTAATATAAAAGCATAAATAAATTAAATAACGTTTCGCCATGCAAATATTTCCTACCGAGAAAACATTCTTTATGAATGACGAATTGTATTAACGTAGACTGAATGCATAATTATCTATTTATGAGCGAACATGATGACATAATCACTATAGTTCGTTTTAATCATTTTACTTCTCAGACGCCTGATGTAGCAGATATCTATAACCCATATCTCAAACTACATCTCTTCCTACTGCTTTTCTAGACTAGCTGATCCGCTTCCATCTTTCCCAGAAACAAATAGGTCTAATTCGTACACGTCTGCCGCCGCGTGAGATGTACAGACTGGACTTTATCTACGAGAAACTCGTCTGTAACTTTCAGTTGAGTTTTGCAGAATGAACGTATCTCTTGTAACTCTTGACTCTTGAACGAGTCTGCTCTTCACATGTGCAGCATGAAGTATAGGATAGTCAAGGAAATTATTCGATTTAATTGATAGACAGCACCGTTCCTTTTTTTTTTAATAACAAAATAGAAATATTTGAAACATATTTTACTTGTATTTTAATATTACGAAATAAATAATAAAATATTACGATTAAATAGCGAAAGAAGATTAAGTAGTGACGAAAAATTAATCCGAGATACGAATACACCCCATCGTGTGTATTAAGGGTTAAAACATAATTGTTTATTATCTACTGCGCTTTATCTGTTATTTCGCCACATTGAATATGATACCGGTTAACTATAAAAGGCATTAAGCCAGCCTAACTGAAGTATTGGACGCGCTCGCTCATCTTTCAGTTAGCCGGACTGTGGTACGGCGCATACGGGTAGCTTCTCAAGGCCATCAGTGAAGCTAATTGAGTGTAACGACACTGTCATAAACTCAGACTAGCCCTGTAGCCTTTCAATGAGGCCACTCCGTCATTCCTCTATGCGGCGGGAAACTTGAACGTGATCCATTTTCTCTTCAGCATCCATCCAGAATTCAGTCTCATCATCTTCTCTTTGCCAGTGCTGTATTTAAAAGAGGATCTTAATTACGTACAGATAATTAATTTTTTTTCATCTATAGATATTAATTTTACAGATATTGCTTGATTTTAATTTTATTTAGGTAAAAACAAATGCATATTTAATTCGTTTTTACTTTTTTTGGTGTGGCGGCGTTTCCATTTTTTCAAAAAGTCGACGTTAGAGTCCAAAAATTGTTTCTCAAAGTTAAAGAGACGTCAGCATTATAATGATGAATTTGTACGTCTTTTATTTCTTGCTCGAACATTGCCGCGAGTTATCTTTGACTGAAGTCGTGCTGCGGAATTATCTTCAATTAAACGCGAGATTCCAAGCCACGTCGTTGCTCGCCGCCGTTGTCGCGTACAAAGAGTCGCGTGTGAACGGCGGCTTTAACCGCGCCGGCGATCCGGAGCGTTGATGATTTTTGATTGGCCGGAAGTGACGTCATAACACGCGTCGCAACTCGTCGCATTAATCCCTGGCGTTGTGGCTCCGTCGACGTGCTGTTCGCTTCGCGTATTCTTCCCGCGTTCTTCACTTGCGTCGCGTCGTCGTCGACGTCGTCGTTCTCATACGTCGTTCTCTCGTTGTTTCTGCGTTCTCACACTCGATGGCGAGTCTATAACGCAATTGCCCACCGTGTCGATGACGCCCGTGAATGATAAAAACTCACGGTATCATGCGCTTGTTTTTCAGAGCCACGCATCGATTAAGCTAATTGCGCGTTAAAAGATCGCGCCAACGAATGGCGGATGGCAATCCAAATATATGAATTTGTGTGTGTAAAATTTAAATAATAAATCTTTTAATACCAGATATTTGGTCTTCAAAAGATTTATTTTATTTATATCTCCTCCGATTATTTTTGTGTATTAACGTTATAATATTTTAATTCTTTTCGATAATAATTCGTAATATTCCGTTATTTTGATTATAATGAAATAATCTAAAATAACGGAATATTGTCAAAATTATTATGGAAAAAAATGTAAATATTCTAACGATATAATACATAAAAATAATTGAAAGTCATATGCGATTATTACATGTAGGTACCTACCATGTTTGTTATTCGTATGCTCTTATTATTGGCGTGTACGTGATGACTTCATATTGGGTGCCTTCCAACAAGCAACACAGTGCGACACAGTGATCGTGTCATCTTTGTTTAACATTGGCAAACAACAAGGATGTAATGATCCATTGTGTCACACCGTCATTTGTGTCGCTTGTTGAAAGGCACATATTATTATTTATTATAATTATAAAAGTTAAAATGATATTCTTTTCATTTATTCGAAATATTTATTCAGTAAATTATTATACAAAGCCTTCTGAGATTGGAATTTAAACGATATGTATGATTTATGACCCAGAAATATAAGCGACTAATAAAATCTTCTAATATCGCGGTAAGTAAATATCTTTTAAAGAAACTTTTCCTTTTAGAAAGATTTAATGTCGAATTTATTATAGATTTACCATATTATCGGGATATATGCCTATAACATAAAGAAAGTGCTTTATTTGAATACTTTTAAATGTTTACCAAGAAAACAAGTGTAATTTTGCTAGAAAATACGTTTCTAAAGATCCATATATATACCATATTTTATAAAAGAGACGCAGACATTCATTTCATACACATGGTGGTTAGTCGGACAGTTTGTAAGTTATGGTAGCAGGAAGTTGTTCGGCTCTTATGTCATGGCTATGTAAACTGCTGACTGATTTTACGTCTCTTCCATCGTGCGTTTTACACCCGCGTCGATTATTATATACAAAGCTATACATTTTACTTACGTACAAATAGGATGTATTTGCCTCATTATAAAAATGTCATTGATATTTTGTACTACTTCAGAAGTGATGACATTCGTAAAATAAATATAATTTTTACATCGATAACGGGAGAGTATCACGTGAATGGTTTGTAGCAAGGAAATGCCGACATGGAAGCTAAGATAAGATTAGCTATCGTGATCGTTAGTAAATCTACTGCAAATAGGCTCTATTTGTTAGAATAATAGATGCTTCTTTCCGACGTACGTATCTTAAGATTATCTTTCACGTCGAACAGTACATTGCTGTAGATCTTGTAACAGTCATTTTACACGCACGCACGCACGCACGCACGCACACAGGTATTCACAAATGTTGAGACTAAATTGTGTATATACAGGGTGACCCATTTTAACTTAGACAGCCAAATAACTCGAAACATCGCGATTAAATAAAAAAATGTTTAAAACAAAAATTGTTGGATATGAAGGGGCTGATAGAACTATGACCTTGACAATGACCTTGACCTTCATTTTCAAGGTTATTTGAAGGTCATGATCATTTTTTTAAATGGAATTATATGAATTTTTTTTACATAATATGATTCCTCTAATTATTCTGCATATAAAAGTATTAAGGTAGCGATATCAAAAAACCAATAGTTTACGAGATATTTTATATTTCATTGTTGTACATATTGATATAAAATATTAAATAATTCGTAAACTATTAATTTTTTGATAATCGTACCTTAATACTTTTATGAACAGAATAATAAGATGAATCAATTGGTGAAAAAAAAACACTATTGGTTTTTTGATATCGCTACCTTAATACTTTTATATGCAGAATAATTAGAGGAATCATGTTATGTAAAAAAATTCATATAATTCCATTTAAAAAAATGATCATGACCTTCAAATAACCTTGAAAATGAAGGTCAAGGTCATTGTCAAGGTCATAGTTCTATCAGCCCCTTCATATCCAACAATTTTTGTTTTAAACATTTTTTTATTTAATCGCGATGTTTCGAGTTATTTGGCTGTCTAAGTTAAAAGGGTCACCCTGTCTAGGGTCACCCTGTATATGTGATAACTCGGGAAAAATATCAGTAGCCTGTTTAGTCGAATTAAGTTTGGCGAGTCCACTGTCTGTCTTTGAACAAATAAAAAAAATTTTTGTGCATCTTTATGAAAGGAATCTTGGACATTGGTATGAACTAACTCTTTCTACATAGAATTTAATGATAGACAATAAATATAGTCTATAATAATAGTCTCTTTATTGAAATAGAACTTGGGAATTTTGTGTTATAATCGATATCTGTAAAACTAAGCGATTTTAATTTTTGTAAACAATTATCAAGTTTCTTATGTTATTTGTACGTACTGAAGAAGGCCTGATCGAAGCCGAAACGTTTATATTTTATTCTCATAGATTGTCAAAATACAATTATAATCTCGCTACTAAGAAGCTGCGTTGAGGTATATGCCCTTTGTTTCATATTATGTTGAGACTAAACTTATACAATATGTTAATAAGGTCGATAGGTGAGAAAGTTCCAACTTATGTTTGGAAATGCTTTATTAAAAAGTTATATAAAGTTGTTCAAAGATTTATGAGTAGAATGCATTTACTATTACTTCTAGTACATCAGGAATATTTAAAAGAGTACAACAAATTATTAGTGCAATGAATGGAAGCTTGAATTCTTTCAGAAGATAGAATTTTCGAGCATTTACTATGATAATATTTGATAATATCAGTTGTTACAGTAGTTACAATAAATATTCGAAAATTCTTCCTTCTGAGAGAATACAGACTTCCATTCGTCAAATTAATGACTATCTCTTTAAAATATTTCTGCTGCCTGTTAAATTTATGGTATCAAATTATACTCAATTTAAGTTAATATAAATATCATTTTTATAAATCGCCACTACGCTCACTTAATATGTCATCAATTTAACTAAAACAATGAAGTTAAACATTCTAATTCAAGAAATTTATTAAGTTTGACTCAAACTTAAGTTATTATTTACTTAGCACATACGTTGATATAATACGTTTTTACTTTGAAACTAAGCAATTTAGTCATAGAAATAGATTGATTTACACATATGGCAGTTAAAAAGAAAATGTTATTTAATTCAGGGGATTGGGTTACCTACCATTGCTCCTTTGATATCTCACAGTATACTATAAATAGCAATAAATGCAATCTGCTTGTAAATGTTGAATTCGGATATAATTTTATATATATATATATATATATACATTCGATTATTTAGAAACATACATAATATATATATATATATATATATATTATGTATGTTTCTAAATAATCGAATGTATATATGGGTGACCCGGTGAATCCCGGGAAGCATCACAATATTATTCGCTCACGAAAAAAATGCAATCTGGACCGGTGAGGCTCGATAATTTTTGGAGGTGAGGATCGCGATATGATGGTAGGCTAGTATACGAATCGACCGACAGCAGCACTGGTCGGAGCCCAGGCCTTCGTAACCCCCCCGGTCGGCTGCGATCTCTCGAGCGTGGGCCTTTGTGCCGGGGATGGCACCGCGCCAAAATCCATCCGTGATCCCCTCGTTCCGGAGGCGTCTACTAACGGTCCTGCGAAAACGAGCCCGATCCCAGCTCGTCGGCTCTTGGCACGTACCACTTATCGTTCGCCTAGAAAATACGCCGAGTATCGTCGCCTTGCCCGCGGCGAAACGACATCGAAAGGGTTCCGAGCGCAAGGGCGGAACCCTTCAATCGAAATTTTTTATAGGGGGTCGTTGAAGTAGAATCTTGTTTTTCCTGGGATTTTCTTCTGACATTGTAAAAAGATATAAAATTTTTTGCGGGAATCATGACGAATTTGTTGGAAAATTATTAAATGTAAGCTTATATTTATATATATTTATTATAAAAGAGCTTTTTATAAAACCATTGCATTTAATATTATAATATTAAATTTATTGAAATTTTAACTTTGTTCAAATTAGAAACGTTATTACTTTTACATAAAGACGTATAACTGATTTCCATTGGAATCCGTAAATGATAATTGCAACATTTTTCAGAACGAAGTAGCTTATTCTTTCAAATATCGTGCTCAATTTCCCCAATTGGAACAATCGTACGAAGATATTGAAATTTCTCCGTGTGTAACGCTATCGGAGATATTGTAACTTCCCTCCGACGCTTCACGGCGTTGTAGGATCTCGATATGCTATCAGTGCCACGCTGGAAGAGCAAGAAGTGAATAGCGCGAAGTAGTTGCCGCGACGTAATTTAGATTCCGTCGTACGAACCGGTAGGATTTTATTGTTTTACCCATCGTTCAGCGGAAGCGATGATATCAAACTTCAGAAATGTCGGTCGTTGCGGAACGAGTGCAGAGTAAGTAGTCTCTCTCTTGCAAGATGTCGCGTATCACATGGGGATCCAGAAAAAGAAACTCCCTATTTCTAGTTGCGTCGAGGAATACCGTGCAATTTGTCCAATGTGGTATATCAATTCTTCATAAGGGAAACCAATATTTTGGCCCGGTCTCATGATACCGGGATCTTCGACGGGACTACGAACGTGACACCGTCAATGCGGATCTACTCGCGAATCGAATTTAGGTTCTTCTGAAATATACGCTTCTGTCATTCACTACTGGACTCGCACATACGTGTCCAAAATTAGATCGGAATCGTCAGGGGAACGGAATTCTTTCTCGACCGAATTTTCTCAGCCTTCTTGACACGCTTAGTGATATCGGTAATATAGTTGTTTTTTTACAGTACAAAAAATCACCGCTGTTCCATAATAACTGTACAATAATAATATGTAGTTTAACTGAAATTTAATATGTCTCCTACGTGCAGTTTACTTATTTTACTTTTAAAATGAGGAATCTTTTCATCATAAAAGAATTTAAAAACTGTAATAACTCTTATTTCTTAGTTTATGAAAGAATGCAGAGTGATAATTTAAAGTTTGTCCAGAGTTTTAAGTCTTAACGGTTATTTACTTGTATATTATAAGAAACTTAACACGAAAATAAATGTTATGTTTTATTGATATTAAATGAAATTAATTTATTTTAGGAGAGTTAAATTTTTCTTTCCCGGAATGTGAACTGCAATTCTATTTATAATTATCTGTAATTATCGTTCGTCAAAAAATTTTAACAGTACCTTCCAGAGACGTGATGTCTTCAGGGGAAACTGTTAAAATCGATAATCGAGCTGGAAACGATATAATGAACAGAGCATATAATACGGTTCATCGAGTTTCAATGTGCCTTGTGTTTTAACAATCTCATAATTTATTCGCCTGGATTCGTCATCATGAGCTTAACAGCATGGAGGCCTTTGTGAGAAATTATCTCTCTCACAGTTTCCTCCCTTCGGTACTAATTTTATTAAATACCCGCCCATACATGTCATTTACATTTTATCAGTGTGAATATATATATATATATATATATACATATATATATATACATGCAGTATACATTTTTTAGAAAGTAACTTACATATCTAAAGCGATTTACATATCCAAGTATTTACAAGAATTTTGTTCTGTTAGATGTTAACATGTTATGACGTATAAATAAATAATTTCACTGAAAAAATGATTATATGAACATTTCGCAAAATTTAATATTTCATACGATATAATAATTAAAAAGTCAATTTAGTCTCCATGCTTTTTGCATTAGTTTCTTGCTTACAAAGTATCTAAAAAAATTATTTAAACAAGTATATGTATTCATCTTTTTGTGGAGATACTAAAGTACGAATTTTTTTAATATATTACAATATATTATGTCGTGAAAGAGAATCATAACCAGAAAGAACGGAAATTATAATAGATAGTTTATTAATTTTGATGTTCTATTTTTTTATTTTGAAGACGTGTTATATTATTTGTTATATAATGCACAATTTTATTAACTTTTGTATCGTTAATTGGACATATTTTTTTTCACGGCTATTTGTTTTTTTCTCAAACTATAAAATATATATAGTAGATATAAAGTGTGACAGAATCGATAGTCCAGTTATATAAAACAATATAACGATTACCAATAACGCGCGTTACATTTTTATGAAATTTTGAATCACGAAAATTACGATTTATTTTTTAAAAGAGCGTCCATTGTTATATTTTACATACAATAAATGTTCAAATCACGTGATGGTTTGACAACGGGAATTTACGAATGCAAATTTTCGTGGTGATGTTTTCATTCGAATAATATATTTGAATAATAGTTTTACTGAAGTGAAAGTTAAGATGCCGTGAATGGTACTAGCTAATTAGCGGTAGCTAATTACCACTGTTATACTCGTTATGATAGTCTTTTTATCTAGAATTTTTCATAATAGAATCTAGACTTAGTCACTATGATTCTTCCTTTATGTCTATATTCTCCCTCTTTTGCGACCGTTTGCGACTCATTTTTTGTTATTTTTACTCACAGCTCTTCTCGCTATTTTTATATATGTTCTAGGAGGACTTTATATTCTCAACACACATACACACACACACACACATCATAAATATCTACGCTATTCTTTTTTTTTCCCTTTCTCTTGATGCAGA
>NW_017257831.1:94387-130936 GCF_001594055.1 Mycetomoellerius zeteki | reverse complement strand
CCCTCCCTCCCTTTTCTCTCACACGCACGCACGCACTTATATGTTATAGGAACAATGTATGGAAAGGGGAAAGATGCGAGGGGATAAGTCTGGAAAGGGTCTATCTCCCGAAGGGTAATTCCGAAGGGCCATGCTCGCTCGAATAATGACGCCCTCATTGAGTTGTCAGTGATTCTCAATCGCATTGAGACTTTTTTTTACTCTGTACGCATAAATGAAAATCTATCAAATTATTTATAGACAAGTAGCAGTTTATTAAAATTCAACTGCTATTATCACGATTATCTATATTAAATTATTTTCCAAAACTTTAAAAATACTGTGTAATATTTTTTCTCTTTCTTTTTATTTGTTGAAATAAATTCCTATGAAAACGGCAACGTATTAGTCTGAAATCTACAGTGAATGTCGAGCGAGAATCTTTTAATATCCTAAATATAAATAAATACGTGACATATAAAATTATTAGTAGAATTTTATCTTGAATTTGGTCGCGAATTATAGATCGTTTAAAGTGGGCTTTATGATAAGAGGATCGATGTTATCCGCTATGGCACAAAGGATTTTATAACACGGCTCATTCTCTATTAATAAGCATCTGGCGACGAAATCTTAATTATAAAATGACTGTCGTCAATCATAAGATCAGTAGGACGATCTTTATCGCGCAAGGATTCTGATCCGTTAATTACCTCGGCGAACCGTTGAATCATTTTTATCCGAGTTTATAACACTTTGGCGAAGTCACCACGAAAAAAGCCCGGCTGTAATTACCAAGTTTCGGGATTGAAAGAGTTGAACTAGAAGCGGTAGTGCGCGCGCGGAAACGAGCAATATCGTTGAAAGAACCTTTCTTTCTTCGAGATGTAACTTGAATGGACCCACTGTTCTCGTCAAGTACTAACATTCCAAGGATTTCGTAGAAATTAGATAATTACGATAAAAATAATCTTACGACTTTTTTTTATAAAGAATTTAATTATATGCACACGTTAGGTCGTTCGGGTTAATTTTCACCATTTTTACAAATATACAAAAGTTATTAAGTGATTCTCACGTATACTTTAATATCTCTAGAAATTTATAAAGTATTATAAATTAGTTATAAAGATATTTATAAAGTAGTGTATTAGAAAAAAGGGAAAACGTAGAGACTATTATTTAGTCAAATGCTCCTCTACGCATTTCAAAGAAAATAAATAGTAGGACATGAAGACTTAATCATATTAAAAGTTAATATAATAGGAATAAATTCATTAGCCATTTTTTCGCTTCATTGGAAAATACTAATTTTTTCGAGTGAAATACTAATGGCATTCTTCTGCACTCCAGATTTACGTTGTGTACTCTATACATCTATTTTTTCGAGTGAGATTTCATTCCAAGAAATTTAGAGAGAATATATCAACGAATTGCATCAATGTTTTTGATTAATGTTTTGACCTCGGCACTTTTGGCGATCTGATTCGGGATGCAATCCGGAGATTAGTAAAAAGTACACGAGTCCAGTCAGCCGAGTTTCAAGAGCGATTCCATCTTCGGACTCGTCGAACGACGACGAAATCTCGTTACGTACCTCGTTGCCTTGGCGTTTCCCCTGGGGACGCAGAATTTTTCAATTTCCTGTCACTCCCGCGATCTCTCGATGCTCGTATTTCGCGAGTCTCTAGATACTGGACTCATTTCCGAGTTCTCGAGTACGCGCGTTCGCACTGATAAAAGTTGCTCGCATTTAGACGATTTATGAAACTTTCGCGCTTCCGGACAGCGTACGCGCACGGTGATATCAATTCGCACTGCAGGCCAGTTCTCGCGAAATCTCGACAAGAGTATTTTTATTGTACCCACGACAATGCGAAAACTGATTTTATAACTCCGACCGCGCGCTGTCATATCGCGAAAACGTTTATTGATAAAATAACGAGATAAATGGCTAAAAACGCATTTAGATTTTTATCTTCGAGTTTCACGATTATTGTCCGGATGGTTGAGACAATACGACTTTACTCAAATGATGAATGAATTGAACATAATTTGACCACTTTTGCAGTTTGCAGAAACGCGCTCTGCGGTAAAAGCCGCGTGACATTTATCGTAAATTAATTTATATCAACGAATGGAATTGGAGCGGAGTAATATGTTATTAATATAGATAAAATAACCTATATCCGTAAATACAGATGTTATCGATTTGCTGCGACATTTGTTCATCTTTTACATACTCTAAATTTTCTTGACTTTTTAAATCTCCATTTCTAACTGTAAATATCAAGTTCATGTTTGCATTGAAATAATTAGACTTTATTTTTTAAATGTCGCTTTATATAAATAGTTTTCGATCATTAGGTAATTCTTTTTTCTAAGCAAGTTTTAGAATTGTCATGTTTCAGTTAGAGATTTGTTTTGAATAGTTTTATCAAAATTAAAAATACTTTGTTTATTGTGTGGGTTTAGATCATAAAAAAATGATGATATACGCGCAAAAAAAAGCAAATGACGTAAGCAGACGTTAAAAATTGTATATTATCGTTAAATTGTGTATTTTTATTTGGACTTTAAAGCTTTTCATAAATATTTATAAAACATTCATAAAGCATATTTTATGATAAAAATTATGAAATGAGGAAGATGATAGAAATGAAGTTGCATAGAGAGAAATAAAATGTTAAGAATTAATCGCCAAAGTACAACATTGCAATTTAAAAAAGTTTTTACAGCCACTAAAAAGCTGATGGCGCATAAAATTTCTCTCGGAATCTTGGATACGCATGTAGATAAACACAGTTTAGCGATCGTTAAATGTTGTAAGCATACAGCACATTTATCGCACGTAACGTCGTATATCTCTGCAGTATTTTTTTTTGACGGATAAAATCTCCCAGCCTGGTGGAGCGCACGTCAAATTCTCGCGAACCGCTTTAATTTCCCGGCTGTGTATTTTTCGACGAAAATAGCGCGCTTTGCGGAAAGGAAACGGCGCGGTCGCTATCAAGCTTCGCATGCGTGTGAAAATTTACGTGCAGAGGTAGAGATAGCTGAAGGTCGGGACGCGTTCAATGTCTGACAAAATGGACTGAATTCTCTTTGAAATCGTCATTCGCGGACAGAGAGGTAAACGCGGACGGAGTACTCTCTGTGATCATTCGACCGTGACGTTGAGGCAGAACGCTTGTCGATCGTTATCACGTAACGTAGATCGGTTCGCTCTGATTCACAGATGGGTTCCTTATCGTTATAATACCTCTGCCGTGCGAGATAGAGATCGCTCAACGAGAATATGCAGCAGACGTAAGTTCGTGAACATGAAAGTGTCGAATTTTTTTAGTCAAAAACAGTTCGCATCTCTCGCGAAGGATAATCTAGTCGTTTATCTGACCCCTATCCGCGGTATAGTAATTAATACTATTAACCCAGACGCTTATCGTAAGGTAAATCATTATTGAATATGTTTATATAGGTTTCTGAAGATAATCACAACGAGACGTATAGATTTAAATAGATAGACTCGCGCTGTGTGCCAAAAGAGAGATACACGCGAAGCTGCTTACGTAACATCTCGTTACGTGACGGAAGAGCCGATCGATGTCGACGATCGATGGCGGATGTAATTACCACGTAGACCTTAGCGACTTTTATGCTCCGTTGTGTACATGTATTGTACATCGACTACTAACCGCTATATATGTAAGATTGCACGCTATATAAGATTGCAATGCTACGTCAGGCCAGGCACTCCTATCAAATGGGCGATTTCCTTTGTGCGGCTAGATGTCGATCTCAGGAGAACAGGGCCCGATTATTGACGACGCTTTGTTACATGGTCCCAAGTGGCCCGAGTGGCGTGAACGCGCTCTGCTGAATGACGCGTCCGTCCCGACCGGGAAGAGGCTCTTTAGAAACGATCCACTAGCAACGGGCCATCCATTAGCGCGAATTAGAGTATTTAACTCGGCGAGCGAGGGGAATGAGGAAAAGAGCGATCGTACGAGAAAGAGGCATATAGGAACGAGAATGGAAGCGATCGCATTCTCTTCCACCGTATTGTTATAACCAATTGGCTGACTTGATCGTAACGATTTCGTCGCGAATTAAAATATATTTCCAGTTCTCTTTTTTCTACACAGAAGGATCGATTTTGCTAAAGTATTAAAAAATTTAGAAATAGATCTGAAAATAATTTTGCTCTGGACTATCAAAATAATTTTAGAAAAACTCATTATTATATACTCAAAACGAGAATTTATTTTCTTTTGAAGAATATTATAAAATTGACCGAGAATTGATATAAGCAATGATTAATAAGCATTGTTGGCTTTCCGTCATCATATTCAGCTTTTAAATTTTGATTGGAATAAAATATTTCAACTATGCTCAATTTCCAAATTATAAATTAATAGTAATGAAAAGAGCTGATATTATTATGAATGTAGTCAACTGTAACAGTCACATAATAAAAATAGTATCGTCTCAGCGCAAGGAACAACACGGTACAGAGAACGATATCGCAGAAACTAAATAACACGCATCATAAAACATCGACTACTTTTTATGATTCCCGTCAATGCTTTTTAACTTGTCAATTCCGGGAAGCGCCGTGTAATAAAGATTCATAATATTTTCTGTAGATGCTTATTCTCGTCAGGCATCAAAATGAGACTTTGGTAATCATAAGACGAAAAATCTACAGAAGACAAAGTGGAGCGCATAGAGAAGGATATGCCGGATGTACTTTAAGCTCGTTAGGTCGGAAAACCTCCCGCCATTATCCGCTTTCTCTCTATCTCTATTCTAGCTTCTGCCTTGCTCTTTGTCTCTCTTTCTCTTGCTCTCTCGGGCGTTGTGTTCGCTATTGATTTCAGGTTTATTCTTGGCGGCTCTCGTTCGCGCTTTACTGGCGTCAAAACATCGAAAGGACGAGGAAGGGTGACCGTACTACCAGCGCGCGAGTTTCGAATCCTAATACTCAAGGGCAAACCGCTGTCGCAGAAACTTAAAGTCGTCCCATGTCGGCACACTCGTGAGAGTACTCGAGATGAAAACCCGATGGTTAAATTACGAGCACTTTCCTCGTGCTGTGTGTGTGTGTGTGTGTCTGAAATTATTGCTAGCTTTCTGGATATGACGTAATGGCAGTTGCACCAGAACTCTACGGAAAAGCCCCGTGAAGTAGCAATGAGTAACATCTCCATAAAAGTCGATATGCGTTGGTACCTTTATAGATTTCTAAACAGCATATGTTATACCGCTTATAAACTTTTAATTATGAATTTTTCCATCGTTCAATTATATTTGATTTGCGTCCAAATTATTTTATTAGATAATTATAAACTGCTTTTTTTCTATAAATTATAATTTGAATTATAATATTAAATAATAAGTCTGTTATTGGAGGAAGAAAATCTAAGTAGTCATCATTCGTTCAAGCTTAATGTTAGCTAAATGCGAGGGAAAGTTAAACAGTATATAGATAGAAAGTATTTTAGTTGTGTTTATGCAAGTCAGCGTGAGGCAGCACGCTCTCTGATTCCTGTTTTTATCAGATCTTCTTTAAGCACGTTTTGTTTCTAGAAAATTTAATTGTCATAAATTGGAACGTATTATTTTGTAATTTTTTTCTTATAATTTTTTTTCTATTTTTTTTTTATTTCTGTACTTTTTAAAAATATGAATACAACAAAATTTCATATAAAGTTAATGAAAATTGCATTTATCCTGGTATTATTTTTCATTAATATATGATAATATCCGAAGGAGGTGCATGTTTCTTTCTTCGCCGTGGGGGATGCGTCTTTCTTGATTTTTCCATAGCGGTTGTATCGTTGGTGTAGCAGCGCGATGCTCGCTTTTGCATTTCAAACGTGGCGCGATGCATCCTGATACAGCTGCGAATAGCAATGCGCAAATAAGCTGTTTTCCGACCCATGCCATTGTCTCGAACGCAACACGGAATTACAAACATATCCATTATTTTGTAGCTATTCTGTAAAATTACAATAATAACATTTCCATATTTGATATTACGAAAATGGGTTAATTCGCAAAATAGCAGTTTCGTGCGAATTAAGTTTAAAATGTCAAGTTCCGCGTTGCTAACGCAATTTTGTATCTTATAATTAAGTCAATTCTCTCTCTATTCATTAAGAGTTAATTTATTCTTTTTTCATAATATCGTCCGCATTTGTCATACCTTCATTAATTCGCAACTAGAATATATGAGTCCTGATCACTTGGGGACTTATCTTAATTTTTAAATAGTAGATAATTATTTGAAGTAGATTTATATTTTATTTTAATTTTATTTTCATAGTTTTGACATTGAAATTTTTTTTTAACAAAAATTTTATTAATAAAAATTAGTATCAAAACTGGTAATAAAAATTTTAGTGAGTTTCAGAGAAGTATGTTATTTATTCAAAATATTTTGATTTGACACATGTGTTTCTGTTACAGAATTGAGGAATTTGCGCTATGCGAAATGCTGTGATTGCGCGATGAAACGGTGTTTATGCAATCCATTTCGATTTGCGCATCTCCTCGCGGACCCGCGCGAAACAGCCTCTTCGCATAGCGTCCGCTTTTTCTATTGCCAATTCCGATAACGTTGATTCTCCGTGCAGATCGACAAGCCAGTTCCCTGGTTTGCCGGTTATTCGCTTCCCAACCCCCCAATTTTAGTCGATAAGACAGGCGCTGTGCATGCGAAAAGTGCCATTTTGTTTGGTCGATGGTACTCTCGAAATAGGTCGTTGGTCTGATATACTCTGTAGTACTCCCATGAATCGATCTGAAGCAGAGAGGCCGATACGTTGAGATAACTCGGATTTTCGTAGCCTGTACTAGTTTAGCTCTTCGTAACATGAGATGCAAGTGATCCGCGTGAGTACTTTAGGTTGTAACGATCATCCTTGCCAATCCTGCGGTGTACAAAGTTCCGAAAATCAAAGGGCAAACGGTATGAAGTAATACAATCCTATTTACTTTAAATTTTATCTCTTTATGCCCCTCTCTATCTCTTCTTTCACTAATTTATATTAAATACAATGTATCTAGAGAACTAAATTATTTTTTTGAGTTACTTTTTAAACCTTTCAAATTCTATATTATTTTGATGATCTTTTACATTAAAAATTAAGAAAAAAAACTACAATTTACAAACTTAAAATTTACACGGAAAGAATGATTATGCTGAAGTATCTACAAATTTAGTTAGAGATATAGATCTGAAAATAATTTTGGACCAAGAAAATTACGTATGTAGGACGTTCAAATTGGCTGCTAAATATTGTTTGCAGTATTTTGAATATTTCCTAACATAATTAGTTTGACGGTTCAACAAAATTATTTTCAGATCTGTATCTACTTAATTTTTTAAATATTTCAGCAAAATTGTTTCTTCTATGTAATTAATGCGTAATTAAATTGTTTGAAATTAAAATATTTAATTTCAATTGTAATTTAAATTTAGTTTAGTTCAAAATAATAGCTAAGAGGGTTATATTAGACTCAACGATGCTCATATTAATCGTGTGAACCCAATAGAAGATGAATCGACAATTCGCATAACCGTTCGAATAATCATTTGCCTCGAGTATCCAATTAAGCAACGGCAACGCGAGTGCATTGCATTACCAAGCAGAAACGGCACTAGAGCGCCGTGCATTTCGTCATTCATTCTCTACGCCCGAGGTAGCTGATCGAATTAACGTTGGGGTCATTAAAATTTTTTTTCATTACGTTCCTCGAGCTCGCGCACGCGATCGCCGTAAGGCCCAGCTAGCTGTGGCGACATGCTCCGCTGACGCCGAAGGGGAAGCGTGCTCTGAATGGTCCCTTGTATGTACTACCGCTCGCGGGAAGTCTCGCTCTGTTCACGATTATAAAAAAAAGGGAAAAAGAAGGAGCAGACGACAAAGAACTGTTAGACTGTCGTTGACCGAGCGAGAACGAACCATCTACTAAAATGGGATTGAGAATTTTATCTTGAGGTTTGACAATGGGGATGTCAAAGAAACTTATTCCTTTCTACAATGGTTACGTTTACACCGTGCATTTAGCCCGCGGCCTATACGATAGATGTCCTTGTTTATCCTGTATATTAAACAAAGACACCTATCGTATAGGTCGCAGACTAAGCGCACTGTGTAAACGTAGCCAATATCCGCACGATATTTGCAACATTGACAAATCTCTGTGATATTTAAAGAAATTTTTTAAAAATTTTCTGCTTACACAAACATTCCGTTGTCTGCTAACACGGGTAATTTTAACGTAATATTTTATTCGTGGCAGACAGAAACTTCCTTTTAGCTCCCCACTTATGAACGTGACTTAAATTTGATTCGATTTGACGTGACTCGAGTTTAATTTTAACATGCCGCATTCCAACTTCCGGCAGCTATTACGACATACGAAGAAATATCTACACTCGACTTTATTGCAAAGTTAAAACTTTTGCCAGGATTCTCTTATTCGCGAACGCGTTCATTTTAAATAAATTAGAAAAATCAATTAACGGAGCAGTTAGTGGTCGGGAAGTTAAATCTATAATATTTCTTCGTACTCATCGACTAGGGAGATTAATGCGTTTTTAATCCTTCCCAAAGTCCTTTATCTTCGTGATCGGGACGAAGAGCCGTGACTTTATCTCAGCCAATCGGAAGACATATTTCCCGTGCCAGCGAGAGAAAATTAGGTCGGTTCGGGATCACGTTCTTCAGCGTGTACGCTCTTCTTTTTCTTATCCTGTCCCTTTCGTTGATTAAGCTACGCTTGCGGAATAGAAAGCCGGTAGAAGGGGAATGTGATGTGCAGAGCCAGAGGCGACTTTCCTCGATTTCGCTCAAACTTAGTTTCAGTTCTCATTCGCCGCGAGGCTTTTCTAAAGGGATTCCTTCACACGTGAAGTATTCTGCTCCACGTATCCTTTCATTGATTGTCTCCTGTATGAACAATGTATACTTCCTCGCAGAGATTACCTCTCTTGTTTCTATTCATTGTATTCGTTAGATTTTTCTTGTTAATATCACCGATCGTGATCAAACTTTTGAAATCTTGTTCTAACAGTTTTTTATTTCGTGGTTTTTTTTTAGAATTCTATTTACTCTGTGTATGAGTATCCATAATTGAATCTCGGTTGAAAAAAAATTGTCTTTGTGTTACAAAATTTGAAAAGGCAATTGGATATTTCGTGTACATGTTTAGCAAATGAAATTGTGACAAACTTTACGAAATCAATGTTCGAAGAAATCACATTCTGAGATAATAAAAATAAACATAAAATCTAAAAGTAAATATGATATAATATAGATGAAATTAAATGAAATTAGATTTATTATATAAGTGTATGGATTCAATATTGACGATATCGACACGGATTGTAATTATGCATTTTAAATATTAAAACATCAACTTTACAATTAAAAGATAGAGAGGCATAATTTTCTGCACATATGCATTATATGATATATTACGTATTTCTCATTGCTTTTATATGATACATTATGTATTTCTCGTTGCTTTTATATGGCGTTACGTATATAAAATGATAAATCACACTTCTGTTCTTACACATCCATTACTTCTGACCATTTTCATATAAACGACAGCTGTTAATTTATCATAGACTTTGCTATCGTAATCAGACGCGAGGAATCATCTGGATCGCTGCAACACTTTGTTGATGTCGGATCTTCCATAATTACTGAGACCAGGTTCTTCATTTCTCAGACTTAACAAAGGGCTCTTCCTCGCGCAACTTCATCTCCGTTCGCTCGCGCGGCCCGGCCGGTGCGTATCGGTGAAATCCGGTCTAAATCGAGTTTTCAGAAAAATGTTCAAGGTAGGAATAACAAATGGCTCTTTGCTCTCTCGCAGCGGAGCGAGGTCGAGGGATAGCGTTCAGAAATAATCTCGAGAGAAGGGAGAACTGGACAAACCATCTGTAACCTGCCACGCGCGAGATTGTGGATGGCACAGCCCGGGGGCGTATCATAAATTATAGTTACCCTCTGCTGTCCATAGTAAATCGTTTGCCGTCCCGCAGATCCTTCTCCGCCTTTTACACGTTCCATAAAATTGTCTCTTTTTACTTAAACTATCTGGCCTTATAGCTAAACTAGAAAGCCTGGTCGAACGTTGATAATTTTTCACTTGCGCTTAGCTACTGAAAGAATTTTTATTGTTTCATAACCTGTTTTTTATAAATCGTTTAACTAAAATCGATTGTTTTTACCTGATATAAAATTTAGTAACTTTTAATAAACGATCTCAAAAAAAAATAAAAATTGTAAGTTTATAAAAAATTTATATTTTATAGTTGCAACTTCATGAACAGCGAAATCATATCAGTTTTATCATAGCTTTATTTCTTATAGTATATTTAATATAATGTATATTTAACACGCGAATTATACAATGATTAATTTATATCCACATTGCATATTTATCATCTGATACTGAATATTTTATTGTCTGATATTGCAATTTAAATATTTAATTCTATATTACTCGCGTGATTTTTTTAAACAGGATTACTTATGTAGCGTGTTTTTGACACCTCAGTTTATCTCAATTTTCAATAGTCTCTTTAGCTATTTACAACTAAATAAAGATTGATAATATTCTGTATATAAGGTATCTTTTTAGATAAAGATAAATGCAAAAATTGTTTCTAAATTGTAAAATAATTTTCATAAAATATAATAATGTATATAAATAGCATTCGTACATGTGTTTAGCAAATTTATATGGTGGGAGTGTTTCTGAACATCTAACGTGAATAATGAAGAGTTAAAAGTATTTATAATTTTTTTATTTAGCAAATTGTTAATCCAACTTCTAGCCAGAAATTAACAAGGACATTTTTTGTCTGAAATATTTGTGAAGTTTATAAAAAGAGAATCAAGCTTCGACTTTAGACGAGAAAGATTAGTTCTCTTATATTTTTGGGGTAAGAATGTTTTTACTGAACTAGGTTCGCGTTAAGGTATTATTCAACCAATCGTGGCCCGCCACGACATTCCAATGGAACATTGCCAGAAATCTTTCTACTATAAGTACGATTGCCTGCGGTCACGGTAAATAGTTCGCTACCGCACGAAAAATTGGCAACGCGATTTTCGCCATTATCTTTCATCTTTAACGATCTCGGAGAAACCAGAAAAACTGAGTCAAACCTACTTATAGTAAGAAAAGTATTTCTCTATCTTAAATCGCGAATGATGGACGAGAGAGTGTTTGAACGTTAGTGAAAGTTAATAAGATACATTTCTGTTATCTATTATAATATAATTTATCTTCATATTTAAATTATTAACAGTGTTTTGATCTTATTAAAAATTATAAGATTAATTGAAAGATAACTAATCTCTTTAAGCTAGAGAGATGTCTCCAATGATGTCCATCTATTTTGTCAATTTATTAGATTACATATAAAATTAATGTAAAATAATTATATGGTAGACAGGGGATAATTTAGTAAATATTTAACTCTTATAGACACAGAAAGTTTTAATTAGTAATTATCAATTTCCTTTTCTTATATTAATAAATAATGATAAGAAAAATAGTCTTAATCATAAATTAATTAAGTCATTACTCATAATAGTTTTACAAGAAACGAATTTGTATGAAATCCTAAACTTTGAGTTGTTAAAGTCACGTTTACACACTGAAAATATGTTATATCAACATTATCTTAATTGAAAATAATTTTATTTATTCATAACACTATTAATGAAACAAATAAAATCAGAGCATAACGTATTTGCTTCATTAATAGTGTTATTGATTTGATACAATTATTTTCAATTCAAATAATGCTGTTGACATAACATTTTTTTTCAATGCATTTATCGGTATTAAAATAACCCTTTAATTTATCCTTACCCTTAATCTTATGTTACTTTGATTGAGCATTGAAACTCACAAGAAATTTTTTTTTTTTTTTCAGCATATGGTGCAGACAGGGATGGCTGCGCCCTATGGTGGGGGTGTCTTCCCTCCTCCGGTAAACGGGGTTGCGGGTGTCGTGGGGGCGGCCGGTGCAGCCGGTGACGTTAAGCCACCGCCACCAGTGACGGTGAAGGAGGAGAATGCCGGTGCGCCCCAGCAACCACCCCCGACCGGCGGGCCCCAGGTGCCGCCTGCGGCAGGAGCACCCCATCCCGCCGCCCCTGGTGCGCCGACCGCTGCCAGCTTCAGTCCGCCTCCGCCTCCGAACGGGGTCGATCAACAGGCCATCGTAAGTTTCTGACTCTTAATTAACACGACTGTGTCAAATTGGTCGATAAGCACATCGATTATCACTCGTACTACAAAACTATAATAACAATGATTAGGAAAGGAGCAGTTCCCTTTACATAAGATTTCGATGTACATCGAAAATAGTTATTAACTACTATAATAAATTAAATTAATTTAGATTAATTTTTGAAAGTTTAAATTTAAATAGTTCTTAAAATTATATACGTTCTTAAATACCTATGAGACATTTGTTTAACATTTAAAAATGGTAAAGTATGAAGAATTAACATTTATATGGAGTTTTTTTTATCCTCCAAGCATAATTCTGAATATTATTATATATATTCCAAAAAAGCATTTTCTATAGGAGAATTTTCTTAGGACTGCGATGTCTTCTTTTCGTGAACAAATATTGTAACGACCAAAGATTAAAGCGATACGTTATTGGCTGTTTAAGCCAGTGCGGTGCACCAAAACCGCAAGCGCAGGGGCCCGTTAGAGTAACTAATCCTTTCGAATGTTCTTGACGTTCGTGACAACGCGAAATTGTACGTTACATTCTTATGAAGTAGCCCCTTGCGAGCCATGTGGAGCACTTTCAAGATTCTAGTGTACATTCCGTTACCGGAGAACCAAACTTCTTGAACCGTGCACGTCTCCCTTCTTACCTTCGTCCTGTTTCCCAAGGCGCGGCCGTCATCCCGTCACGTAGTTGCGGTCGCGGTCAACGATTCTGGACACGTATGAATGAAGAAGAGACGTCGTTGCCTCCGATGCGACGACGAGTGAATTCTACGAAGGAGGGCCCCTTGTAATTCATAGCAAAGTGCGCGGTAGACGGAAAGAGTTACTTACAGATTGAATAAAAGAATTTCCTCGCTTGACGTTATGCGTTTTGTTTGCGATATAAACTTTCATTCATGATGAAACACAGTGAGAGAAAAAAAAACGATAATTAACGTTGACGTTCATCAACGTTTATAGTAATATGAGAGTAGTAAGAAAAAAAAATATTAATCCGTACATAAGAGTATTATGATCATAATAATAGAAAATTTAAGAAAAAGGTTACTTAAAATTAAATACGTAATCGTTAATTGCATTTATATTTAAAGTCCCTGTTTTAAAGATTTTGTTTAAATTAACACTTTCGTTAATATAATTTTGTAAATTCAGGAACGCCAGTTTTGTAAGATTTATTACGTAATCGACTTAATGAAGTTTATTAAATCCGGATGATTTTCAAATAGATCGACTAATTCCTGAAATAGTTTATTTCATCACGCTCGCGTAAAGCTATATTGTGCTTTAAATTTTATTCCTCATTAGCGAATGTAATCGATGATCGATGTACCTAATTGGAAATACACAGGATATACAGAAATGCCTTATCTTGCTTAAAACTTCTAATGATCTGCCTTTTGCTTGACCCACAATTTACGAGCAATTGCAATTCTGTTTATTGCATTATTCACCGGATGGTTGTCGGAGCATGTCGGGTTAACTTTTTTTCTAGAAATTATTAATTACACTTTCTTGCATCACTCTACATTCAATTCTGTATTTACAACGTATCGTCATACGACTGATATCTAAAATAAAGGAGTCTTTTGAAAACGTACAAATTTGTATTCATCAGTCATTCTTCGAATTATCGGAGGAGACATTTTTGCTGGACCGTGCTTGATCCTGACCTCTAAATTTATGTGAATTTATCGTCCATATGATATAAACTTTATAAATCTATTCCATATGTGAGGGAAAATAATTAATATTTTAAATTTAAATCAGTTGTGATTAAAAATTTACTTGAAAATCCACGAAAAATATAATTAATTTCATTTATTGATTTTTTCACATTTCGATTCTTAAATAATCTTTTCAGGTCATATCTTTTTATGTATATCTCTCTTTTCTCATTCGCGCAATATATTTCGTAATCAATATAGGATTCCACAAATATCTACCACTACTTTTCTCAAAATGTCACTAATATTCATGCACCTGTTTTTAGAATCCTTTTTGTGACAATCGATCCGGCCATGCTTGTGTAATAAGAGTTAAATGGTTCATCGGTAATTGCATTTTAATAGTCCAACGTGGCGGAGACTCGGTCCCCCTTTGTTCGAAATAGGTCCGTAGGGAGGGCACGTCGTTCGTGTGATAGATACGCGATTACGAGATATAATCCGGTGCCATTAATTCCCTTGAAATTCATACGCCGCGTCGACGGTGCGTGGAAACTCGAGGCTACAATGCGTTCTCGCTGTCGGCCGACTCTCCGATTCATTACCATCGGAGACGCCGCAGTCAGGTTTCCTCACCTGATTTACGACCACCGGTTAGAACGCGGCACTGCGAGGATAATGACGATCACGCTTTAGTGCTAAATAAATATCGGGGAAAGGTCGGGTCTCTGGCGACAACGATAATTGATTTCATGCTCGGTCGCGACTCAAAATGCAAAGCACTTTTGTATCGACACGATATCGCGCGCACAACGAATGCAAGAAAAGTAATATTTAAATCCGCTCTAATTTATTGCGTTGGTACAGATGCTGTTTTCTTGATTTCACTCGCGTATATTTTAATTCCGATTTCACGGCGTGCGGTTTTCGTTCATTTCCTGTGAAATCGAGAATGTGATATGTTTCTGAGTATCGAGAGAAATACATTATCATTCGCGGGGAATGGATTAAAGCTTGATATTTATAACGGCTAAATAATCTCTAGTCTCGAGTTACCTATCTATTCTACAATTATTCGTATGACATTAATGCTTCGCTTCGTATTCACAATGATGTTCCGTGCTATCTGCAATAGCGATACATCTGGGATATACCGTGCAAATTGGACTGGAATTGCTCCAGCGTTAAACCGGCTAGTAAAATTCGTCAAATGATTTCCATTATATCTACATACCATATATATCAGCACAAAGCTGAAAATACCGCACCTGAAAAAATTACACTTTTCTCTTTTTGTCACGAACGGGGTATTGTGTCCGCGTCAAATTGAGAGGGAAAAATCGGTAAATTGGTTCACTGAAAAAAAATGGAAGGGAAAAAAAGAAGTAATATTCGACGTCGATTGCGTTATCAGAAAATCTTTATTTTATCGCAGAAATGTTACATCCATTTTACGATCGCGCAATATAAACTCAAATATTGCTCCGTTAAGGTTTGACGAAACCGTCTCTTCTGAGAGAAGTAAATTTATATATAAGTTGTTGTTTGCATTCCATTAAACGCTGAGTAAGATTGATAATGATCTCGCGCGCAGTTTGATGGCGAACGAACAATTCATGAACAATGTCACGCTGGTTCCGGTCGTGGCTGCTTTGTGCCGCGGTAAATACGTCTGATCAATTAACCGGGCCTGGTTAGTCATCGAGTCGAAAAGCATACGTCGCCCGCACAGTTCGTTCGGCCGCAGCTTCGTGCACGCGAGATCACCTGGGACACGGGAGTCTGCCATGCATTTCCTCCTCTTTCTCCTCCTCTTCCACACCACTACCATCACCAACTACCACGTCCTCTGCTTCCTTCCATAGTTTCATTCCGAACGGATGGCAGCGCAATCGTGTTGTTCGCCCCGATGCGACAACACGTATATTATATTGCGCGGAATTACGGAACGTTATGCTCGAGTCATGCACACACGGCCGATCTTGCGAACAATTTGCCGTACATAAATTTTTGCCTCGAATAAATCACGGCCGTGATTTATGCAGGAAATAGATGCGCAGGAAATAGATGTTCTGAAATTGCGATAACTTTGACGGAATAAATTACAGAATTTTTAAAAGTTTTTCGTCCGTTAATTAAGAATTATATTTAATATTTAATTTCACGTTCCGAGGATTTATATTTGATGAGATAATGTGGAATCAAGAATAAATTAAATTTTATGATAATATCCTATGTAACGTTGCAACAGTGGCAATTTTATTAATAATAATTTATGATTTATATTATATATGTATGTATGTAGATATATTTTTAGTATATTAGGCTGTTACAAAACGACATAAAAATGAATGATTTTTTAAAATGAATTTTCTACCTTATTACCTCAATTCTCTTTAATATTACATGACATAATCCGGAAGTCGCTTAACAATGGAACATTGTACGTAGTATAATGCACGTAGTATCCATACATTCCATGTACTGCGCACACGATGCGTGTGTATCCCTAGTTATCTAGCGGCAAACAGACGCGCAATGGTGTATATTCGAGTTTCCTAGCATTAGGCGAAATTCCGTAGTCCCCTTTCAAGTTAACTCGCTTGAGACGATACTCGTTTTAACAATCTGTCGTCTGAATAGTTCCGTGCGAAAACTGTCATATAGACATACTATATGAAATAATCTGGTTTATTTTGTGTCATTACCTATTTCGAGCCAGCGGAATTATTTAAGCATAAACAAAAAGGATTCCAGCTCCGACAAATATAGTTATTTAAAATTCATGGTATTTCGCAAAATAGACTGGGAAGATTCTATCTGTTGATTATTCCTGACTTTGCGTGAGAATATGTTGTACATTGAGAGAGAAAAATTGCAATTACAATAATTTAACTAGAATTTGTAATCATTTTTTAGGACAATAATATATTTTGCCTGATACAGTATCAGGCTGCTCCTCGCCCTGATGAAGTGAACTGCAAGGGTCACGAAACGTTGGCATTCCAAGAATGGATCTAAACACGGAGAAAACCCGCGAAACGCAAGATTGTCACATAGGTAACACCCGTGAAAGCCTCAAGAATAATATTTATAGTTGTTTTAATCACACAAATATAGTTAATATTTGAGAGAACTGTACATATAGATACGATTGTTATTACTAACATTGTTGCAGTGAGAACCATAAAAATGGATAACTAATTACATTACCATACAATTATAGTCACAAAAAATTTTTCTTTCAGTGTTTTAAGTATTTTAAGCTCTTATTCCTTTTTTCTTAAATAAATATAAATGTTATTATCGTGCCAAAATTTAAGTAAAATAGACAAAAATTATTTTTATTCAGAAACATACTTTTATAACCATTCTACTAATTGCTTCTAGTATAGACTTTAACTTTTACTTCTCTTCTTGTACTTCGCATTACGGAAGTAGTGACTTCAATTTGGTCGAGGGAATCAGCAGATAGAAGTAGATAAGCGTGAGATCTTAAGATATTCAGAATACAGTCTGAAATGTCGTAAAGGATAGAAATTTCTTTGGCTGTATGTTTCTTCGCTCGCTAAAAGCATCCGCAGTATTGGGTAGTGTTCGTTAGTAAAAGTCGAAACCGCTTTGCCGGAAACGCTGAAGGGAGGCTTGCCATTCGTCGAATTCACCGGCGCGAAACTTTGCAATATGCGCTCGCGCGCGCGCTGAGGTTCGGAAAATTTGCCTGCCTCTTTTCCGCAACTCGCCGTTAATGAATATAAAGTTGCGGCGGCCGTCTGGAACTTTCTAAAATTGCCAAGTAGGGACGAATTACCGCCTCGCCGCCGCATTCAACCAAAGGAAAATGTCCGCACAGGCCGTTGCGCGTTGTTTTATTGTTTTCCGTCGCATTGCGCCGAGACTATCCTGTCGGAGCAGTGTATAGGCCCTTTGTAGTAGTAAACGCTTTTCTTCATCACTCTCTGATTACTTAACTTTCTTTGCTTACAAAAGATTGGAACTTTGCGAAACTCGGAAATTACTATATGATATTACTTCAAGTTGTCGCCCTTCAAATTACAAAAATCGTGACCTTTATGTTCTGCAAATGTTCTGCAATAAATATTTCTTTTCCTCGTATAGAGTCACAAGTTTTTTGAATGTGTGTGTGTGTGTGTGTGTCGCAAAAGACAATTTTTTAAATAGATAGTCGTATAGCTTTATTTTTCCGTGAATTTTTTTGTTGTCTTTTAAAGCAAGCTGGGGAAGGAAAAGGGGCAAACAAATGGCGCGGAGTTTTGGGGCGAACGGCTATAAATCCTTGCCTTGGGAACGACACGTCTCTATTATTCATGCCGGACTAAAAGCTTCTCGAACAGTACAGAATTTGCGAGCGTTTCCCTACTTGATGACATTATCCGTCTTCCGCGGTTTGCATAATTTGTCGGATTTATCTCGCGTAACTTTACGTGCACGTTCCTTCATGCACTGATTTTGTGCACCTAATCTGATTTGCACGAAGCTTATCCCATATACAGAAAGTACACATCACATATATGACATGAGAAACAACCGTAATGAAGGTTTATCTCGTTTATGATAATTCAATGTCATTTTTATGAAGATTTACAATAATTCATAAAAACGATCAAGTAACTCTGGTACGTGGGCAGTTTGATAAGTCAATAACTTTTTAAAAGGAGATTATGTTGAAATATAAGTTGAATCTTGATAAAAAAAATAATAAAAAAAAGTCAATGATTTATCAAACTATCCTGGTACACCGCGTCCAACAAAAATTTAATTTTTCAAATATTAGATACTATGTTTATGGTAAATAAATTATATCAATAAAAACTTTATATTGTTCAATACTATGAAAAAAATGTTAGGAATCCAAAATATTTTTTATATCAAAAAAACACTTTTTAAAACCCTTGCATTTTGCAATCCTTCCGATGGGAGTGGAATATACGGTGGTTCATAGGTGGGATGCATGGCTCATAAAAAATTTACGATTAATGCTTAGAAATAAGACGTAAAATGATGTAATAACTTATAAAATACGTCTGCAAAGTTTTATTAAGGAATAACAATGTTAAGTAGGTATATGTACGAAGTAGGTAATAGATAATAATTCTAATCTTTTGCGTATATTACAAGTGTTATGATATAAGGTACATATATATTTCATGTAATGCATTTATTACATTTAATACGCTGAATTTAATCTGCGCATTTTGTATATTTTACATACATCCGCCCGCTAAAAATGCCGTTTATTCCAAATAGATAGGATATACAAGACATTCAAGTTGAACAAATATTACAACAGCTAAGCACACACTTGTACTTTACTATACTCTATTCTTTACCATCCCTAGGTCTACACTTATACTTATATGTCAACAAATAACCATTAAGCCTTTTGTATTCCCTACAGTAATCACATTTTATGTGAATTATGATATATGATTGCGCTCTTTACTTTGACAAATTGATTCAAATGACAGTGGTTTTATTAACATTAATAATAAAAAAACTGATATTATAACACAATATGAATATAACACAAAGGCATATAATAGAGTGATTGCGTGCCAATTATCCTCATTTCTTCTGTTTTTTTCTGACATTTTGCGACGTAAATCCCCGCATAGGAAATACTAGAGTTACCCTAATTGTTGATACAATATCTCAAAGTAAAAAGGATTGACATTATCGATTAGTAAATATAGAACGTATAATGGGACAACGTATATATTGGCTATGTTAAGAAAATACAACGGAAAGCTCGTTGCTATTGGTATATTTTTTTAAATTTATCATAAATCTATATCATAGGTCTATTTCAATCACAGGCAATAATTATTGAGCGCTTACTCAACTGTTATATTTTCTGAACGTAATCATTATAATTATATACATAAACTTTGTTTATTTTTCACGATTTTGGAAATAATACTTCATCAAGTTACTCATTCGTGAAAGATAAATTACAAAACGAATCTGACTGAAACGCGAAGAGGGTACCTTTTTAAAGTTTTATTTTGAAAGAGCTAATAAATTATGAATGTTGTTATTGTGCAGCAATTATACTGACAATCGTTTTCTTCTATTCTTTTATTTCATTTATATCATATTTGAATAATATTTCATTACACTTTATGTTTGTATTTTTGTGTCGATAAATAAATCTTTTGTCTCTATCGACAAGCCGAAATTACATTAAACCAAAGGAAGTTGTACCAACACAAAATATTATACTTTTGCCAATACGAATTTCGTGTAAAGCACGTATCGTTCGAACGTATTGTTCAACAGTTTCGCCGTTGTGATAAACTTGTCAGCCATTGGCTTGAAGCAAGCGAGCGATGCTGTACCGAAAGTTGCGGGAATAAATGTTCCGCGTCAATTGGTATCCGAGTGTACTTCGCGCATCTCCGCCGTGGACGTTGCACGCTGTCGGAATATTAAGTAGTTCGTTTGGATGCCGATTCCCGGGACGAATAGAAGCATAGCTAACGAGGATGATTCGGGAGACTGCTCGATGAGCTACGGCGCTTTAAAAATTCAATTTGCTAGTTCCATTGTGAGATTTGCCTAATTTAGGAAGATTTTAGTAGTCGAATGTAAATTAAACTCGAGAACGTGCAAATAGTTATAGATAATAAGTAAAAATAAATTTATTTATTAAAAGCACTTTTCGTATTCTGTTAATATTTAGATAAATATGGCATAACACAGGCGTCGTTGTTACTTAAAATAACAATTCTTTGCAATTTCAGTTTTCTTTGTATTTGTAATAATTTCAGTCTTTTGTTCCGATTAAATTCTTGTAAGTACAATAATCAAACAATATTACTTTCAAAAATAATTAGTATAACGGAGTGTAATAAGTAGATTACGAGATATAAGCAATGCAAATGAGATGTGAGAGAAAATCTCTTTTACTTTTTATTATTTTATAAATCTCTCATTTTTATTTACATTTTAAATCTTGCTGATTTGAAGTCTTGTATGAAATATAAAAGTCTCTCATGGTTTGAAAAGGAAGCGTGAAATTAACGGAAAAATACCTTCACGGTAATGCAATCATCGTGCTTTTCGCTAATGCTCGAATACGTCGAAGTCTTGGGAAGAATAATGCTCTCTCGAATATCTGACACCAATATCCGCAAAGTCGAGAGAAGAAGTACCGTCAACGCGATTTCGATTATTTCGTGCTATGAGCGTCGTTCGTCAAATCGGAATAATTTCGTTAAATTGGAGCGGTTAACTCGCCAATTGCGAAACGAAAGCAGAAAAGTACTCGTACTTCCTTTGACATGTCACGCGAAATATCTTGTTAGGAGAAAGCATTGGAGTTAATTTTTTTCGATGATTGTATATGATTATATGCTTGTTTGACAAATTTCCATCCATTATTGCTAAAGTTTTCATTTAATGAACGAAATAATAAATCAAGAATATATAAGAATTAGAATTTTAAGATAAATAGATAATAAATGAAAAAAAATATATATATAAATATAATATTTAGGATTGTGAATATAATTAACTTGTTTGCGCTTTGAGTTAAAATAATTTTCTTTATGAAATTATAGTATCACAACAGTAATAAATTTTAGTTGTACTTAACTTTGTATCAAAATATCACTACATTAATGTGGCTGCATGTAGAAATTATATTATACGTTAATATTCAGACAATCATATATTCAAATAATAATATTCTATAATTGTTTTAAAAAGCTTTGGAACATTACCAGCACAGTTAGCGCGCTACATCTTGTGTTAAATGGACAGAAAGGCGTCACGAAATAAAAAGGTGATGAAAGTGTTCAACAGAGAATAAAACGGATAAATGAAGAAAGAAATTGTCGAAATTTCTCCCAAATAATCACCAGTGGCATACGTTAAAAGAATGGACTGGGGTATATATATTCGTGGACGGTTTATGTCGTACGAGGGTTGGTAGCTCGTTCTGCTTTCCACTCTGTTAAATTTTCGCTCGCTGCCGCGTCAGAAAAGCCGCGTTCGCCTCTTTTGCACGCGTAGATTGGGGCTGGAAAAAAAGTTTCAATCTCCCACGAAACAAGCTTTCACCAACGTCATAAAAGTGCGTCCGGCAGTATATTGACGCGTTCTCATCGCAACTTGTAATCCGGCGATGATGCATTGACAATATGTTATAATGAATAATAACACTCGACCTACAATAGATATTGCACACAATAATTAACAAGGGGAGAGAAAAAAAGGCAGAAAATTGTAGAAAAGTATATTTAATGAAATATTATTATATATTACCTATACATAAATTTTTTGACGAGAAAAAATTTTTTTTTTTAAATTAGATAAATCAAAACCTAAAATTTCTTAGCTAATAATAAAATTTATATGTATAATTGCAGTACGTGTAAATTTAGTAGTATATAGAAGTGTATATAGAAATAAACAAGTGTATATAGAAATTAATTTGTGTATTTTATTTAAATGCATGGTTTATTAAAAAAAATTGTTTATTTCTGTTGCTTTTAGAACTGTGAAAATTTATGTACTAAAAGCAAATGGATTACTGGTAAAATAGTGGCTTTATATTCTCAATATTTCGCAAGTTACCCGAAGTAACAGCTGTGTCTGACCGTGCACTGTGCGCATTCACTTGCCCGCCGTTAGTAGTGCAGGCATGATAAGGTCGGCCATTTGGCTGACCACTTTCAGATATTACCACTTACAGCTTCCGCCGTGTTCCCAACTTAATACGAACGATCATATTCCTGGCTTATGTTGTTCCATAGCCGCGTTCACGTACACTATAAATCATTGTTTACGATCTATTCGAGATTGGATGTACTTTTTAGTAATAATTCTATATCTTAGACACCTCAAAATTACACGGAATGCGCGCGCGAGAAACGTGACACCAAAGTATTATCAAGATACGATTTACACATTGTTTTATCATGCGGCAAAGCTTCTAGTTTTATATAAAACGACGAAAATATAGTTTCCATTTTACAGAAGATTAATAGTTTTTATGAGAAATATCAGTATTATTGTATAATTTATTATTGTATAATTTATTATTGTATCGCCGAAGGAGAACTATTAACACGATACAGTTAGCGGTGATTTACCATTTCATCAATATAATCAATCATAGTACCATGCAATGGTAACGTTATGCATTATGCATTCATTGCATCAAGTAAGAAGATAGTATAGAATTTCTTTCCATAGATGCATACGATAGACATTATATTATACATACGACGCACATGGAATTATATATTTGATATAATAACAATATATTTTATCACTTCGAATTTAATTTCAAGTCACGGAACGACATAAATGGTTCTCGTTTAATACGTTGGTACTAATTACTGCTTCGTCGTTATTATTAATAGCAGTACCACATGCACAATTAATGCCGTTAATATTTTCTAAAATATATCTCGAATAAATTTTTCCGCATCGCTAATTACACAGTTGTTTATCGTAAATGAAGCAATGTTTCATCATCCCGCGAGCGCAGTCATTACTTCGCTTTGCGTCGTCTACCATGTTGCTGTGCACATTATGTCGGCATACATTACAGTAACTTTACACGCACGCCAAAATATCGCAAAGTAAAGTTTGTAGCTGCATCGCCGAGTTGTTTGCGCCATTTATTAGTCTCAGCGGTGCTTTGCTTCTTCTTTTTATTGATTCTCTTGTCGTCGCGCATCAGTTATTTTCCATCTATTTCCTATCTACTTTGCAGTAAATATTCTAAACACTGATTTCGATCTTTTTCACTTTTCTTGTAAGTCTATCTTTGTTACCAAAATTTCCTGATTTCTGACGACAATTTTCGTACACATAAGTATAAAACATATATAAGATTTAAATCAGGAGGAGAAGGCTTAGATATAGTTTGTAATAATAGGAGAAAGACATATATTATGTGTGAATAAGTAAGAATAAGATATTAACAGGTGATTAAGGGAATAAACACTAAAGTAAAGGATTTAAAAGAAGCAGTTATATGTAATATATAAGTATGGGGAATTTAAGAGAGTGATAATCTAAGAGAGATATATTTTGTATTGGTTCTAGTCTGTCTTGTGATAAAAGTAGTTTGGGGGGGGGGGGGATAATACAGTAATAATTATTGTAAGGTGTGTATGGAAGAATTAGGCTTAAAGGTATGAATGTTAGGATATGTGTATTAAGTTTATTTTTGTCAATCAAGTCCCTTCTTGGCAATGTAAGCTGAAGTAATAAATTCTAGTCTATAAGATATAAATCGAAATGCTACTTCTTGCTATCCCTTTAGTCAACAAGCCGGATTTTGTGATTTCCTTTCTTCGCACTATCAACGAAATAGAGTCTCAAGTTTTGTTTTTTTCCGACAACAGTCGGAGGTGTTCCAAGCTGCAGTAGTAGCAGCGGCAGCTGCAGCCGCGAGTGGCGGTGGCCAACAACCAGCACCAACACCAGGCGGTGGCAGTGAGACCAACCCCGAAGGCGGAGTGGAGGCTACTGCGTTGGTACCCGTCACGTCAGGCGCGACGACACCCGCGACAGCAACACAAGGCACCGACCTTAAAGGTCAACCAAAACGCTTGCACGTCAGCAACATACCTTTTCGTTTCCGAGACCCTGACCTCAGGGCAATGTTCGGGGTAAGTAATACAATTTTTTCCATCCTACTTGTTCAAGCTTTTGTTATTCGATGTCTTTATATTTACTTTTGTTGATGGGAGATTGCTCGCCTCTCGCCCTTTCGATTGCGACGTAGATAAAAGGAATAATATGTATACACACGTTATTATTCTGTTATTTTCTTGCTTCTTCTAATAAAAAATAAAAATATTTTTAACGAAGTACAAAAAAATAAAAGAAAATAAGAAAGCTTCTAGAGAAATAAATATTTTTTTGTTTGATATATACCGGTAATAATCGGCACGATTTAATTCTATTAATGTGGAAAATTTTTTTATCAAATTTCCTTTTTTTTTTATACAAAATTTATCATATATAATTTATATCAGTAATATTAATATTTTGTATATATATTTAATATTAAATTATGTATTATTATATATTATTTTTATATATTTTTTATATTTTATATTCCGCCATTAATATTACACGCATACTTTAATATTCTGAATTTGGTAAATATTTCTCCTTTCAGCAATTTGGGCCAATCCTTGACGTGGAAATTATATTTAACGAAAGGGGAAGCAAGGTAAGCTCACGTCGCCCTTAGGCTGCGAGCCACCCCTGTCAACCCACCCATGATAATACTGCTAGCTTTAAGCTAAAATCATATCCAACGAAATTCTCGCATCCAGAACGAATATAATATTTCTTATGTTTTCTTCTAAATTTACATGTTAATTGATCCATACGTACCCGCGTAAACAGTTCAATAAAATATTTGTTTTTTTTAATTTGAAATATTTATCTTCCATGTTATTGATAATTTGAAAAATAAATTGAGATATCTTTGCATTACGTGCTTTCGCAACAATTATTTTCAGAATGTTTATTATGCGTTCGATGTTATTTTGTCATTCATGTTCTTTCTCGGGTGTGTAGTGTGGTTGCCATCGGCGGCAACCACGAAAGCTAGCACCGTGCACGTGACTCGGTTTTTCTATCGCGTACACGTGACAGTTTCTCTCGTTCATTTATTGGAAAAGTTTTCCGCAGAACGCCGACGAAACGTTCCGGATGCGAGGATGTCGCGGGGATCGTAATGATCTTGTTAACGGATGCAGCAGCACGAACAGCGGTCCATCGTATATACACGTATCCTCGATACGAGGAGAGGAGTGGAGGCTGAAGAACTAATATTACATGCCGGAAAAACAGCGATATTCCTTGATGAGAATACGAGAACGTGCTGCTGCAACCGTACCGCGTGTACACGTTTCTTTGCAGCGCGATGGCGACATTCCGTTACAAGCTCGCGCTGATCTTGATAAAAACATTCGCCAAGTACGAAGTGCCATTGTCAGTTATCGATTTTCCATCTTTTTCGTCGGTATTACGTAATTCTTGATTGTGATTTAGGCTTCTATATCCATTTCTATCAATATGGATTAACTTTAATCTCGGTTTAATTTACTCTGTATTTTTTTCTAATTCTTAAAATTAAAAAAAGATAGAAAGTAAGTTAAACCAAGAAAGTTAATCTACATTGGTAGAAATATAGAGAATTTTTCGAGATAATTTACAATTATTTTCATTATTAGCCAAATCTTCTATGCTTATTTCCTTTCGAGAAGTCGCGAGAGGCAACTATTGATTCGCGACTGAAGTCAGAAAGCGTCGTGCGAGATTGTGGCCGCGATTACCGACCGTTTATACAAATGACATCGGGAAAACAAGGAATTTTTAAGAAAAAGGTAACAATCGCGTTACATACGGGTTTATAATGCAAATTGCTTTCAATGTGGATGACAACGGAGGTCGGGATAAGATCCGCAGTAATACATCGTGTCGACAGCCGGCATCCGGCGAACTGGACGGAGTGCATATTCAATTCTCGCGTCCAGTACACTCAAGTGCACTTCATCAAGTCGCACCGGTAACCCAGTATCCCAACGACGTCTGTCGACGTCACGTATGGCGACCTACCGTTGATTAGATGCACGAGGTCGCGTCTCGAGCCTTGCTAATGTATCCAACTCGGAATATCTTGATTTTTATGGATGTTGTTATCCCTCGTCAAATTTTTTAAGCATCTCGACACGTTAAGAACTATTCCCTGAAAAATTGTTCTCCGATCGTTAATCATCTTTTATCGGCGTTATGAATCTGGATAAACACTTTCAGTTTTTTACGTCTGTTGTAAAAGACTGAGATCTTCTTTCGTGCTCGAAATAGGACGTACTCAAATTTCTTTTTGACGGCCCCTAATCTTCTTCAGTTAACTCTTAACATCTTGGGGAAAAAAAATGTCCATAAATATTCTGTAATATTTCTGTAATAAAATTGAAGAAATAATCCTCTTTTCGAACAGTCGCAAGACTGATATCTCCAATTCGCAAATGTTAATTTTTTTTCTATTAAATCATAATTCTTAAATTAACTTAAAAAATAACGGATACATTCATCAAAAGTTATTTCACTTATGAGAATTGCATGGAATGAGGCGATCTACAAATAATGCTTTCAAAGCAAACATTTGCTACGATACTTCCGGCTAGTTAAAGTACAAAGTTGAAGCAACTCTCATGTAACTCGTGTATAAGAGTATTGCGAGAAACAAGTTTCGTTGTGTTCGATCGTTTCGATCTCACGAATTCTCAGAATATCTTTAACCTCATATTACATTTTATCGATAATGCTTTCGTCATCGATGTCACTTGCTTTGCAATGAAAGGACCAAAGTCACGCAAACTGGTATTATACTTCTTAACGGACGTATTATGCTTTTTCTCTTGCGTTCTACTCTGCAATTGACTTCCCGAATGAATTCTTGCTGGCATTGTTACTATTTTAAGATCTGCGACATCGATTTTCTCATTATCATATATTGTTGCCAATTACAGTGCTCTGTAATCAATTAATGCGTATAGACAAAAGCTTAACGTTTGATGGAAATAGAAATAATATTTTGAATTCGATATTTGAGATTAGCGAATCTATTATCTAACGTCAAATTTATGATTTAAATCCACGGTTTTAAAGTTGTTTTATCGATATGTTAATATTAGAGTGACGTCGAGAGCGTAAGAACTCGCAATTGCACGTGTTTGCCGTCGATTAGACGATTATGGTTGAATCCGGTCCGTCTGGGTCGTGACGGGTTGTACAGACAGGAAGTCGATGTCGCTTCGCATCCGTACTTGTAACGACCAATCACGGGACCGTGATATAGAACGCGAAATGGGCTACTTCCAGTTTCCGGAGGGCGGAACGCGTCGACGACGACAGAGCTAATTAAACTCTCGCGCGACTTGCAGTTTGCGGCGCCTAACACGTTCGGCGAGGCACTATAGCCGCGAAATCGGGCGCGACGCGCACTTTTATTTCTCGCCCACTCGTACTGCGGCTTAATCGGCGCGGATCGGTCGCGTGAAAGCGGCTTAATCGAGTGCGCATGAAAAAGAAAGAAAATTCTGTGATAAGAGAACACGGTCAGGCACTCGAGCCCGATACAGCTAATATTTCGTTGCCGTATTACGGTCAATTTGTTACTCATTCCCGGTGCTCACGTGACTGGCTGCCAGCCGTAATAATGTAGTCCATGTGAGGTATAATCCGGTCTCGTTTTTGTCGTTCTTTTTTTTTACCTCCGTCTCGCCACGCATAATCTGACATTTGCATAGGAATAAGATACTTATGTGAACTACGCGAGATCTTAAACAGATTAACGCATACACGTCAAACTGCACTTGATAAGTAAAAAGAATAGCGACAATCTCACAGCCCATAATCTCGCGACGATATTGACGATGTGTGACGTGCGCCTTGTAATTACCGTATATACCTATACTATAGCTGCATCAAGCGAACCATTCCGCGAGCGAACAATTTCGCATGTTACGTACGCGTACATGTCACGTTAGAAATCCTGCTATCAGTATCAAGTCGACAATGGCACTATCGTCTTGCCCTTTGCAATGCAAATATCTCTCGCGAGGTCGACGTCGTGCTGGCACGCGGTAAAGCACACGTAGAATTTACTTCGAACGGCATAAGTGTCGCCATCGCTTTTAGCGCTTAAGCGATTCCGAAGGCGTGACAGGATCTGATACTTCAACAGCACGCTATTAACGGACGAGCGAATAATTATTAATCTAAGACTTAAGGTCTTAGAAACACGCCTGTATTGTTGTCACGTAATAAACGAATGTTTTAACAAAATCTGTAAAATCTTTTTCTGAAATATTGTAACTAGCTATCGTGCTTATCTATTGTATCAGTAAAAAATTTTTTTTAATTAGCGAAAAATGTGTAATATTTACAATATAAAAACATATAACGAGAAAAACTTATCAGAGAGCCAATATTTTAATCGAGAAGGATTGATGATTATTTTTTTATTTACGCATGTACAATTCGCGTACAATTTGGAGATTAAATAATGATTTTTAAAGCGAAAAGATCCTGTCACGAACTTCGGCATAAATTTTTCATTCGTCACATTGCTTTTGTAGAATGCACGTGAAACGACGATTTCACGCGTTCGATTTGATAGTTGATTCAATACTAACGCTTTTCGTTATCAATGGAATTTAAAAAAAAAAAGAGAAAAAAAGAACCTGCATGCTGCAAAAGCAACGTGCCATTAGTGATAAAACAAGCGAGTGAGTGATCGTGTGTGATTCTGTGAGAGAGACCTTTTCTCGAAAGCTTCGTCAATGTAAATGGAATGTGGCATCCCTAATGAAGTGCAGCATTTTGGAAAAAGAGATACTTTGAAACCACAAGGTGGGAAAAGAGCGCGAACCGAGAGTCTCCTCCGAGTCTCTCGAAATTTACTCGAAATTTACATAATATATATCTATAAATATATTTATAGATGTAATTTAACAAAAGAGTCAATAATTAATGAATACCTACAGAAAAGTTAATTTACAATGCTATCATTGTCAATATTAATTGGAGGATAAAACGGATATTTTCGTCGCAAAATGCGATCAGTACTTCAAGGTGCTCGGTACGCGCGCTTTTCCGACACCGCGTATGTGCCAATGACACGTACATACATATAAATATAACCAATGGTGTTAGTTCTCGTAGTTGTTAGACGAGCTGTTGCATTTTTACTAGCTAGCCTTCCGCATTTTATCATTATTTAGCTCCCATTGGTTATAAGGCCGGTCGTTTCACCTCATACACCGCGTGTCCGTAGCTGCCTGTGTTGAATCAGTATCCATTCGCGAAAAAATTTCAGAAAGTAGCGTTATATAATCGTTACTCATGCAATCAATCCATTTTCGAACAATTATGCTCGCCGCATTTAGAAATTCAATCTCAAAAGTATAACCAGTTAACTTTACTGATCAATTTATATTAATTTAGATAAAAGTATAAATTAGATAAAGTATAATTCGATAAATAAATTATAGAACAATTCATGAAAAATATGAATAAGCAAATAAATATTATTTTGCGCGTGAAAATATAATTAAAGGATAATTAAAGGAATAAAGATGCCACGAAGAATGAAACATGCAAGGCACTGAAATTTGTTTCGCGTGTTTTTTTTATTGCGACAGCGAATGAAGATTAAGTGTCTCGACGGTAATCTCGGCAGCGGCGAACACGCGGTGTAAACGGGTGACTCGGCCGCCGTCACTTCCGGTCGCGGAGGAGACCCTCGGGAGATGCTGCCCATTTGATTTGATGAAACTTTGTCGCGTCTCTTTCCCAAAGCTGTTTCTAACCAAATCCCATTGTTCCCGTCGTCGTCCACTACGAGTAGTCCCAGGGAGTTTCGAGGTGTATTTAGAGCCAGAAGAGTCACGCGACTTCAAGAGAGATAAAACGAAGGGGACAGAGTAAGCTACAGAGGAGAGGCAGGGAGATTCGTCCCGCGATCACGGGGTCGAAGGTCCGTTCTCTCCTTCGTTTTCCTTCCGGGGATCAGACCGATTGTCCATTGAAAATTAGCCGCTGTCCACACACGAATGGTTCACACCGCGGCGAGTCTTTTTTTTACTAATCCACCTGCAATATAAACAGCATGATACGTATATATTATACTATTGCATCTTCCGAAGTTTATTCCGGTGTACGCGTATATGACGTAACGACGTCGTCCGTATACGTGTATACGCATTATACGTACATACCTCTATCTGATTGTTATCATTATTATATATGTAAATAGTAGCCGCACGCTTTTGTCTAGGCGAATCAAAGGTATATAATAAACGGCCCATGCTTCTACCTCTTTTATTAATCACGTATGTGTCTTAGGATAGAGAAACGCTGCTTACGACTCCGCCGTTCCTACTTTTTTTTTTTTTTAAATCTTTTTGTCTTTCTTAATGGCGGATCTCACACCATTGACTCCTCGTTGCAACGAGTAATACTGTTCTTATATCCACCCACCAGAACCATCCGAAACCATCCGAAACCATCCTCTCACCTCTTGTGTATAATCCGGACGTCCGGTCTGATCTCGCGAAAGATTGCAATTCTATAATCTTACCATTAGAATTTAATTGCGAGGGATAATTGTGAATTATCTATAATCGTATTGTTATTAATAATTACGCTATTACTGCTCTTAATTATATTTTGTTAATTAACAATTAATTGTGCGAATTGAAGTTATAATGAGACAGCAATAAGTATATCGTAGATCATGTATTGTTAATTTATTGTTACGCTATGAGATTTTTATTAAAAGAATCAATGCTGTCGATTAAAACGAAGACATTTTTAAATAAGAGTGAAGATGATTTAGAATTCTATTGTAGAGAAGATATACAGAGAATTTTCTCTATGGACTTAATTGTTTTCTCCTATACCTATAGAAAATATTGACTAGAAGATATTAATTTATTATTAACAAAAATATTTACAAAAAGCTAAGTATAGCTTCGATAAGTAGTACACCTCGAAATTCTCTGGCTCCTTCCGTTCGTAAGCATTTTTACTAACAATTCGTGTTCGACGATCTCTTAAAGTTGAGGAAAAAAAAGAAAGCAACAGAAAGAGAGTTAAATGTACGAAAAAGAAAGAAAGGGAGAAAGAGACGAAAGAGAAAAAAGAAATCTCTCGTGCCACTTCCATTATCACAAATACACACGCACATCCACCTTATCTTTTAACTCACCCTCTATATATATTTATATAATCTCGTATTGTTTTGTGCGCTTTATATCGCTGTTTGCCAGCTTCGGTCACAATTTCAAGTATTATTCTCAAGCTCCTATATTTCTATCCTGTCCTATCTGTGATTCCCACAAACTCTACCCTAATCCCTTAACATTTCTCCGTCTTCGCCTTCGTAACTTATTGAGACACACACGACACACGTTGACACAAATCCGTGACACACAAGACGAGATATCAGTGTTACGAACGACCAATCGCTCGTCGTCGATTTTTTACGTGGTGAATTAATTCTTTTTCTTTACGTAGATTTTTCTTCTTTTTTTTCCGACTACTTGCCGTTCCCCTAACGAACGATTATTGCCTGTCCGAGATACGTACGGCCACTATCTCCCACCGGGTGTCTATTACTTTCGTCGGAAGTGCAGTGAACGTCGCGATCCTAGCATCCGTCTTCATTCTTTTCTACTCTTTCGCCAGCACTATTGCCATCTGCGCGCGCGTTTTCATTTCTTTCTAAAGCACAGCGTTTCCTACTTCCGGTACCGAGGAACGAGAAAATATCGCGCGTTAGCTCCGTGCACCGATATCATGCGAATGCATCGCGCCCGCCGCGTACTTACGCTTTCTTTGTATTTTTACGAGTGCTCTATTTTTAATGCGATGCGATTCTGCGGAAATCTGCTGGTCGGTCAAAAGAGAAATATCGTGCTCATAAAAAATATATCTGTGCCGTAAAGTATTCGGTATTACCGTTTTCGTGAAAAAAGAGTTTGGTAATAGTTACCAAACGTTAAGTAAAGTAATTCTAATCAAATGTTTGGTTAATATAACCACAAATAGTTTTACTTTTCTATAAATATTTAGTATATTATCAAACGGCTGATTATATTATTATGTTTGATAATATTTACTAAATATTTAGAAAAGTAAAATTATTTTTAGTTATATTAACCGAATGTTTGATTGGAATTATTTCACTCAACATTTGGCAAATTATATTATCAAATTTTTTAAAAATGTAAATAATGAGGAGGATATAATGCGAATCGGTGATGCGGAGTGCAATTTCGGCAAAGAGCATCTTTTCGCACGCGTTGTCGAGAGAAGATACACGGGACATTCGGGAAAATTCATCCCATACACATTCATTCATTCGAAAGAAAGAGAGGAAGAGAGGTAGGAGGAAGCAAGAGAAAGAGAGAAAAGCGAGCTTCTCATCCTCTCCGTAAGCCACGAAGTAAACAGGCCTCTCCGTATCTTTGATCCCAACACCTCGTTAACATTCACGCATTATATTGACATTAATGTATTGGTTAATCAATTGTTTTGACTTGGTTGTTCATTGAGAAATAGTTGTCTTCTGGAACACTCACACGCACACGCTCACACCCGGTCGGCGCGCGAAGTAGAGTGTTAATATCTTTTTTATTCTGTCTTGCTATGTTTCGCACCTCACTGTTAATTAATTGGGTAATTATTATTGTTACTCGCCATGCTGTTACTGACTCGCTCGTATACGTCTGTACTTACATACATACGTACATACACACAGATACACGCGCGAGTATACACACGTAGACCACGTACACATTTTATCCCGAATGATATCGGTGTATTTCGGCGTCGTCACTTCTTGTTTGCATAATACCAGTAGATGGTTACCAATTTGATAGTGCAACGTATGCACTAGGATTGATCGAGTTTCATCGTAGATCAGTGGAGTCTCCGTTTGAGAGAGGAGTCTTGGAAAGGTGACGGAATTCGAGGATAATTTCGCGTTCCCTCAAAAAATTATTTTATGCGCGCGCGCGCGTTCAAATAATCCTTATGGTGATAAAAGCAAAGATCTCTGAAATATTTTCTTGTTTCCAATTCAATCGTATAATCTTTTATTTGAATTGAAACATTAATAGTCTATTATTCGTTAAATGTATAATAAATGTCAATAAATCGGCAGTTGTCGATTATTTTTATTCCTGTTAATCGTCGTTAATTAATAATGACATCCTCGACTCGCGGCACCTTTCTAAAGATCCTTTCGTTCGCAATTAACGATCCGTAGCTACAACGTAGACAGATTGAGCTCTCCGTTTTGCGTACTAACCTCATCTCGAGGGCAAGGAATGCGTTTATTAACACGACTACCTTAACGCGAACCGGAGGATATTGTTCTCTTCGGGGCACGATCGCAAAGCGCTGCTGCAAGTGTATATGCGGGACTACTTAATAAGTAGGCTTCTTTTTCTCACGAGTAACTGGAGTTCGTGCACGTGTCGGATGTTAATATTATCTACCCTTTATTTTCTCTCCTTTTTTTTTTAATTTCACGTACAAGCTTGCATGGGCAGAGTCACATTTGTCAGGGGGCGTATGACCAATACCGCCACCTTCATCACGGAATGATCATCTTGTAAGTAGAAATAACGTAACGCCGTGGTAACGAGAACCGGCTATATGAGCCTTTTTATTTACTGTGAATAAGCACGCACGTTTTTTCTAGTCGTGACGATTGCAGCACTGTGCTGAAAAACGAAGACGTGTGCCTGGCCGATATTTCGCGAGAACTCGCAATATTACAGCGAGACGTCACAAATGTAATATACTCCCACGATTGAGAATAATCGATAATCATTTCTACTAGTAATTAATAACGAGTTATGAATGGTCAACTACCTCATTTCTACCTCGGATGAAATTCTTCGTGCTTAAACGAATAATTCCTTCCTGCGTTTTTTCTTCCGCATATTTCGCACGTCGTTTTTCGTCGTCTGACTAAACGAGTCGAGCGTAACGGGGGTTTCCCGGAAAAATATAAATCTCCGCTAAAATGTCGGTATCACACTTTTCTGAGCGACGTAGAAAAGAGAGAAGAGACGTGCGCTCGCACGCTGTCGGGGGGAACGGTTACTTTACGTCCGTCGCAATTAAACCTCACTGCTATATTACGGCAGGTGCGGTAATTAATCACAGCCGCGAAGAAGCAATTAGTCATCCTGGGGATTGCATCCGCCTCGCCTGGCGTCTTCTTTACTACGCGAGAGTATATGTCTGCCGGTGCAAAACTTGGTTGCTCGCGCAGTTCGAAGTGTGTAATTTAGAACCAATTACATTCCGATGTGAGTCCTCTAATACTGATAGATGCGTAACATAGACCTTCTTATCGACGTTTCCCTCTTTCTCAGACGTCACGGTCGTTCGCGCGTACGTTATATATGTAGTCGTTTTAAATACATCAGCCACAGTGCCCATCAATGTCGATTTTCCCCTATTAGGGGAAGTCGTGCAGTCGTTTGTACAAATTATGGACGCAAATCGTATCGAGAGCGCTAATTAGCCGGTCGAATGTGCTAACGCTCAGAATATCGCAATTCTTGAGCGAGCGCACGTTTCCCCAGTCTGGGGAAAACGCGATTTATCGCGCGTACCTGTCCCAATTTTAATCTCAAGCGTGACGACTTCAATCGGAATTCTCGGTTTACTGCTATTTGTGTTAGACGTTATCGGATTTGTCGGGAATAATGCATTATGAAGACAAGAATATTTGGAAACTGCTTAATTGCTTAACCCTGTTAGTTTATTTGAATCTATTTGACCCAAAATATAATTTATATTTTTACTAATATATTATTTAAAATTTTTTTCCTCTAGCATTTAATTATTTCGTCCGTCAATGTACGAACTTTTTTCTGTGAAATTTTTTTATTTTTTATAACCTTTTAATTATGTTGATCCAAATGGTACGATGTAATAAATTTGAATAGACCAGCAAGGTTAAAGACATTTGTGTAATATCTTATGCAATTTTTGTTGCACTCAATTATATTTTTTATAAAAGTATTATTATCTAATGTATGATAATGCGACATTTAATTTCGACTTTTCGTATTTTTTTATCATACGGTTAAAGAATTGCCTCAAACTGTTTTATTTCTCATCTAAAGCAGATCGTGAAAAAGTTTTTTTATACATGCTTCTTTCGATTTCCGATGTATTTCGCAGGAAGTATTCTCATAATTCGCGATATGGACTATAAAAATATTCACGTAACGAAATAATACACGTCGCTAAACCGAGAGTCGATAAGAGCTTGAAAGCAACTTTATTGTTACGGGTGCCGGTGATAAAAGCAAACAAACGCGCGCAATCTTTCGTCCTCACGAGAGAATTTTCGCGACGAAGCGCGGAAACAGGAAGAGGAGGAATGTTTCTTAATGAAAAGGGTGCAAATTGCGCTCAAGTGCTGCACTATTCGTCTCCGCTTGGCGAAACCTTTTACATGGCGCACGCATATACGCTGGACAATGACCCGACACGAAAAGAAGGAAATTATTCTTAATCGCATTTCCAGCCGCGACATCCGATTTCCATTAATGACATTTGTCCTTCGTTCTTCGACAAACGTTCGTTCGTGATTAGACACTATACGCCCGCTCGATCAATCGTACACAATGGACTGTATTAACCTTCAGTATACATGATTGGGTCATTCGTGTCTTGCGTATTTTTTTTCTTGGAAATACTGGGAAACGTCAAATAATTTACACCAAGTTATAGCATTTATATAATTTTTTTAATACACAACTTTATAAATTATGAAAAGAACAGTTTTACTGAAATATCTACACTGAAAAAAATTTCTGGTTGAAAATGGACTGGAAGATCATATCAATCAGAATTCTGATTATTTTAATTAGATGAGTGATATGATCAAAATTTTCTGATTCGATAATTTTTAATCAGAAATTTTTGTGATTGTCAACTAGAATTATAATAGATTCAACCAGAAAATTCTGATGTTTGATACATTTTCAACAAGAATTCTAATTAAAACACTCTT
>NW_017257831.1:26170-94335 GCF_001594055.1 Mycetomoellerius zeteki | reverse complement strand
ATACAAATCTGAAAATAATTTTATTGCATCATCAAAATAATTACATAGGAATTTCAAGCATGACGAGCACTGCTACAAAAAGTTTTAACGTGCAACTAGCAATTAATTTGAACGTCTATAATTATTTTGATGATCAAATACAAAATTATTTTCAGATCTGTATCTACCTAAATTTTTAGATACTTCAACAAAATCGTTCTTTCTATACTTTTTCTGTACTTTTAAAGATGTTAAAGTATATTAGTACATCAGAATCACTTGATAATTATATAATTGTAAAAATAATGAAAATTAATTCAGCACACAAACGATTCATCGTGTGTAATAAAAAAATTAGAATATTATTATGTATTTAAAGTTAATGGCATCGGCCATTATGGGATCGTAATATTTCTTGCTTACGGATTCGCAGGATCCTATCCATATTGCCTGTCTGTTCGATCGTCGTGTTCTTTTTGTCGTGTAACTCCTAAATCATCGTAAACACGCGTACAGTTATCATGTGGTTAAGAAGCCAGTCCTCTCATTCTCGAAAATGAATTATGCCCTAAATTATTTTATATCGTTTTTAAATCGTATCTATCCTCGTATCTATCCCACTTGTTTTGTTTAGCAGCATGTTTTGTTTTTAGTAGAATTTTACAATTTTTATTATTTTACAATTTCTCTTCTTTTATTCTCAGCTTTTTTGACGTTGAAAGAATAGATAAAATATTGCAACGATATTGTTTTATACATCGTGAACGTAACGTTTCATGTTTGATGTAAAATCAAACTATGCCTGTTTTATTTTATTGTATAAAACGTTTTCAATGGAAAGTTAATTCCATTAAAGGTAGACTTTATGAATTTTCGAAATGTATTTTTACACGTTTACGTTGGGCATTAAAATGTCGTTGTATAGATCACATGGATTAAGAAAGTAAAATAATTGATAAAAATTTTTTCGATTTTTAAATTCTTCTACCGCTATGCAAACACAGGATAAGAGGGTACACTTCTGAACGAAATAAAATTTGAATCCAAATTCGAGTTTCAACTTTGATATCCTTGATCTTATTGTGTGGAGGGTATTGAAGGAGAAAAATGAATGAATAATTTTTCGAGACTAGTAAAGATATTTCGGCTATTTTTGCCGAACTTTTGATAAACTTTACTTACCTACTGTAAGTAAAAATACCGGAGGTACAAGGTAAAAAGTACATTACAATGATAGTAAATTTATTCGACTGATTATTACTTTACAATAAAGTAAATCTTACTATTCTTAAGACTGTAAACACAAACAACTCTCAAAACTATGTATTTTTTTTTTACCACGCAGTAAAGTACATTTTGTCAGCGCTAAGGCAAGAAATACTCATTGATAAACTAATTCTATTGAGAAGTATGGTAATTTATAGATTTACTTCACGGAACGTAAAAAATACCTTGCAACTTGGCTATACGACGATCGTTCATTTATTAGAAAAATAAAGTAAATGTTTACATAAGTAGACGCCTGTCCCTATGGATCTGCCGGTTTATAAAATTTACTAGAATCCTAATGCATATTAATTTACATTTTTCTTCGTATACCAAATAAGAAAAATTAAATTTAAACTTCGAAAATAGGATTCAAATTTTATTTCATTCAGAATTTGTACCATGTTCGAAATTATACCACCTTATCCTACATGAAGAGGTATAGCAAGCCAAGAATAGACTGAATACGACGGCCGACGACCGCGAATTATGGAGGTGGGATGCTGAGTGCATCGACGCCATTAAGCGCATTGCAACGCGTTGCATATTCTCGAGCACGACACAAGTCGTTAAACACGCGTGACCGCAAAGACTGAATGTGTCTTTTGACATCGCGTCCGCAATTGCTTTCCGCAAGTACGTTCCGTCGCAAGTACGGAATTTCGGTGCTCGTCCTGCACCTGGTTTCAACGGCGCGGCGTGACGCTCGCGTGATCAATCGACCGTGTTGTACCTTTTGTCTCGCGTTGTTGTCCTTGTCGTATTATACAACTGCAACATATTTTGTTGTACCGAATGGGGAAACTTCATTGTTATTGGCTGATTAACGAGCATTTTCTCTGCGCTTAATTAATATATCGCTTCCTGTTTTCAAGACAGTGAATGTCCATTTATATCGCGTGTTTGATGGCTGAATGCATAATAATTTTCATGGATCATTGATTTATTTGATTAATTGTAAGTTGCAAATTACATCAAAGACATGACGTATAGACACAACAAATGACAGATGAACGGAAATTTAATGACGAAATGTAACTAATTAGATTTCATGATGTTCTCTGTATTTCTGCCTTTTATCTTCGTCGTGCGGGATTCATATTTATATTCTACATTTTTTGAAGCGGACAAGGAACAACGACAGGTCCTGAAATTAAGTCGCGAGTCGCGAGATAAAAGTTCACCGCAGAGTTTGCGGCTGCAATATTTTGAATTGCACACCGCAACGTGGCGTGTAAGATGACAATCTGCGAAGCATAATAATTATAGCTGGGCGTATCAGTCGTTTCCGCGGTCGCGAGTGTACGCGGTTAGTTGTCAGCTCTAAACAGCCGTGTAGTCATGGCTTTCTTGAAAGAAAGCCCTGATTAATAGCAAACGTACAGCTTCGCTAAACAGACCACCCTGGAACGAACGATTTTGCCTCGAGCTACTCGTGAGAGTAGCGACATTGAAACGAAATTTAAATTACGTATAGTTACGAATTCGGCAACAACGAACGATATTTCGACTTGAAAATTAATTTCTTGGAGAGGACACATTATTCGACTCAATTCTCTAAACTCGAATAGTTTTTATTTTTTGTTTTATTTGTTATAATTTCGATTCACAACCTTGACTATGTTAATTATTACAATATTCGTTATACGCACTTTACACGGTGCTTGTCACTTTATTTGATAAATTATTTCTCATCGTAACAAGGGTAGAGAATTAAGAGAACTGATGCTAGAACTTATAATTATGACGCCGTCATAATTATATCATAATTATACCTTCTTGTCGCGTTGGATGAAATCTTAAGTGCGCATGCTATAATATATATATTAAAATCGTCGAAGATTTCAACGTTAAGTACATTAATACTCGTATCGTAGAGAAAGCAATTTCTTGTAGTGTTCACGAAACGCGCGCGTTACGTCAGCGGAAGTAGAACGTATACGTTTTGTATCGCCCACTTAAAGAGATCCCGGTAGAATTCTTGGTGGATTAATTGCCTGATGCTTATTCTCGAGTATCCGCGGCGTGCACGCCAGCTACAATTTTCCGTAGCCCGATAAGACTCTAAGGAAGTTTTCGCTTGGCATCGCGATCTCCTCGTCACGAGAACACCGCGGAGCTTGAAATACATAGGAAATACGAGCGGCCCACCGCTGGTTTTAACTCGCGATGCTCGTGAAAATTATCGTGAAAAAAAAGCTTCGATGAGAGATCCTCGGCACGATACGCTCGCATGCACTATCTTTTCCGATTCCGAATTGCAAACGAATACGAAAAGTTACGTTCTATGACACGCCGTTTTACGTTGGCTGTTTCGCGCAAAATATCACCGATCGTGAAAATAAGTTTTTATTTTGTGTTCTGTTACGGTGCAATTCAGAATAATTTGCATTAATTATATAATCAAAGCAAGAGTCATGTTTATAAATTATGAAATGTACGGGGAATTTATCTATATCGATGTTATTTTTATACGAGTGCAATAGAGTTTTTCGTAAAATTAAAAACTGAGTTCAAAATCTCTCTTTTCAAAAATAAAATTTTATAAAGAAAATACCTAATTCGCATAGAAATTTCAATTTTCCGATAATGAATTTTCGATACATTATGACATTGATGTGAATGAGATTTTAATTGAACATTTATTATACTTTTCCTAGTTTAAATTAAAATCGTATTTGCATTCAGACTCACTAAAAAAATTATTAAAATTTTAATACTGAACAAGACTTATCCTCGCATAATGCTTGCGAAATTTTTGGATTATGGATTTTGATACATTTTCACGAATGAATATTACAATTTAATATTATACCGCGATATTATTATTATATTCGCAATGGGACTCAATGATTTAAATGTTACATTTTCTTCGCACCACAATTTTCTGTCAAAACGGAAAATCAAATTCGGTAGCAACGCGCTCTCCTAAACTGTTAACGGTTCGAAATCAATTCATAACTGTGCGATGAAAAAGTCGTTACGTATGCATTGAATATGCAAACAAATTTTGTTGCGATTCGTGCAGCCGTATCTTTGCTTGCGAATCCTAAAAATATCGACACGTCTGGCGCGGCACGATCATTGACATTATAGTAATTTCCCAAGCGAATTGTTATCTCATTCGAGTCATCGCGATATGAAAACAGCGTTATGAGAAACAGTGACACAAGTTGCGAATTGAATATCGTTTATTACAACATTACTAAAACGGTTTATAAACATTTTATAAATGAATACTTGAGAGAGAAAAGTATTTTGCAGAATGCCAGGCATTTTTAATTATGTACGTGACAGAAAAGATAGATAGAGATAGGAGAATACGAATTTTAAGCACATCGAGATACTATTTTTGACCTTTTAAAATTTTAAAGTCTAATAGATTATACAAGATGTTGCCAGAGCTACTTCTTATTCATTTATTCGTTTATTAATTTTAGAGGAAAACAGCTCACTAAGAAAGAGCTCTGTGAGATGCTTGTATAATCGTTCACATCATTAAAATGTACTTACCTTATTATTATTGCTGTTTCTATGAACATCTGATTTCACATACATAGGATTTCCACAAAACTAAAATACAATAATACACCTATTCTGCGGTACAACGGACGAAGAATGTAACGTATTTTCTATTTTTATTTTTTTCTGCAGATGCTTAATAATTCTGAACAAAAATGTTGGTTTATGCCGTAATTACGGGTAGCCATCAGGTACACTTTAAGTTAAGTGATCTTCGTTGAAAAGACCTAGGCTTGTATCAACTTCCCGCGCTACCTATGCAAAGGGTTCAGTCATATCATTAATTATTCGCGCCAGTCCGTTGTCCTGCGACATCCATTTCCGGTTACAAAGGAATCCCTCGTGTATATCTTGTCTGTTTGGATTTAGTTAACTCTTTGAGTCGGTGGTCCTTTTCGTCGGACGATAATTGACATACAATTGTTATATATCCTACTGCGTTAGTCTAACGAGACTCCAACTGTAATCTAATACGCTTTTGTGATAATTGTTATAAACGAATTAAATTGTTGAATACTCGCATTTATTGATCCAGATACTCGAAACTATTGAAGAGTGTATTCATTATGTAACTTACATAAAAAATTATCTTTATTGTTTCTTTACTTTCCTATTCTGTGTCCATTATTCGATAAGTGGCAAATATCGATTATGAAGACAGGGAGATATTGCAAGGTGTTCGGTGGCGCGGATATTATTAAGGACAGAGACGCCGGATTAAACCGATGACTTTGAAATATCGCGGGTCCGACCTTCGTGCGCGCTCACTTCAGTTTTGCCACGTCCGACCCATAAATCGCATTTTCCGCGGTATTTCGAGGAGCGAACTGTATCCTTCACCACTGATTAGAAAACTTCGCGCTTCACCGTTTTCGCTCTACCCGAGGCCGTATTTGATTTGGCTTTAATGCGATTTTTCGCGGTAACAGCCGCAGCTCGTAACCACTCTCGGCAACAACTCCGTGATCCGAGGAGAGTGAAACGTATGACGCGGAGCGACGAACTCGATTATCTTGCCGTTCTTTTTCACCCTGACGAAGAAGCCGCTGTTAGCTTTCTCCCGCCCAAACTTCAATTACCTAATCCTTTTAACGATAAAAGCATCTCCGATTTCAGTGCCGCATCAGGCGGAACTATGCAGTAAAATATCGCAGAATTCACGCGAATTTTTGACTTAATAATGATGTTCTTTGTGAGATTTACATAACTATTTCCATCTATTGTAGGGGAAATTAAACCTCGGTTTATCTCCATTCACAAAAGCACAGATTTCGTGGAGTTATATTTAATGGGAATGATATAAGATATAAGATCGATGTGACGTTATCCGGAGAAACGCTGTTAAAAATTGACGTATCATGACAGCGCAATCAATCACGATCGTTTTTCTTCGACACTATCATGATTGCTCACGTATTTATACGCATTCGGGTTTCTAAAAAGCTGGAAAGTCATTATTTATATGTTTTCACATGCGTGTGTTACTAGAATTATTTATTTATTTTTAACGATTGTATACCTCGCTACATTTTTTAAATATACCTATGCTCAATTGATATTATCAGCTTCTTGATAAAATTCGATTCGTTTAGTATTTCATTTTATTCGGTTTTTCACGTAACTACAGCAACCTTTAAGTTTTTTTTGCAAAAGTATTAATAACGAGGTCACAGCGATGATAATGGTCGACGTGTACTCGCGTCTTCGGTATTATTCCGGTGACTTCATGAATGCGAAGGGGAGAGAGAACTTACGCCATGATAATGTTCAACTGAGTCGACAGCGGGTTATCATGGGGCAATATCTACGGTGGCTAGGGGGAAAACTTGACTGTGCTCGAAGCAAGCGGACACCCTCGTGGCAGCGCAATCGATCGTGCTCTTCCTTCGTGCGGAACTCGCGTTCTCCGCGACATGAGATAACCGTCGTGATGCGTGGGAGCGTGCCATGTATATCGATCTTTCTCTACCAAGTTCTTCCATTCAACGCTCTAAATTTCTTGGAATGAACTCTCACTCCAAGAGAATGAAAATACAGCCATTTTTTCTAGAAAAAGAATGAAAAGATATTTCACTTCTTGAAAAAGAGTGACAATTTTTAAGAAGTGAAATATTTTCACTTAGAGTGAGATTTCATTCCAAGAAATTTAGAGTGTATACGCTGCGTGATATATTACAGCAGCGTATATTTCGAATCTAAAAAAAAGAATGACAAAGGGGTTCACCCCTTCTCAACAACGATCACGATTCTAATCTTTTTACGCCTCATGCTCAATTTCCCGTTATTCCTCAGCGTTGACAGAAAATTCACACATGCGTGGACAGTGACACACATACATATGACACGTTCTACGCCCTTCCTGTCCTTCACGTTTACCCTCACAACTGACTAACTGTAACCCCTTTAGTCAAATTTTTTTTATTTTTTTGTTTATTTTTTCTCGTACACGCACCTCTCGATACAAGCAAGAATCTTTAATGATATGACGATGACCGTGATATGATATGATACGATATGATATGATATGATATGATAATGAGATGATTAATGTGACCATGATCATGATTTCTTACCATGATTTTTATATTTACTTATTTGTTGCACGTTGTTTGGTGCGTCTCCGTAAGCAGTATGAGGCGCTCGCAGACCCCCCTGGTCGTCGACATTTCGAAACAGTGCCCCCCATCCCTTGAAGTGAAACGAGGAATTTATGTGAATGTCCCCGTGAAAATCCTTCGATATTTTAAAAGCGATTCTCAATCCTTTCAAGCCCTCGGCCCAAAAAAGTAAGAATCCATATCTCGCCGTCAGTTGTAATCTTTTCATTTTTGTGAAGATAAAGATATTAATTTTATTGCCAATTAGGTTAATTTAATTTATTAATTTTATTAATTTATTAATTCATTTTTCTCTGTACACGTATTATAATTTTAATATGGCAAGATCCAGACAGCCATGTATGCCATTGTAGGATTAAACTTTAACATTTGAAATATTTCTGTGACACTTGACTTTTTAATAATCACTGATTAATTGTCTAAAATCGTTGTGATTTTTATCCGGTTTTATTAAACAACTCTGGTTTTGTTTCTGGACATTAAGCGCGCGAATTCTTAAAGTTTTGTCCTGAAACTCTGAAATAATAAAGCGCGGAAGACAGGATACGAATAAATGGATAGATAGCTATTCCTTTTAGTTTTTGCAATAGCGGTGGAATAAGAGAAGCGCGAGATTGACGGGAAATAACAAAAAACGAGATATCCACGGAAGCTTCTGTCGCTTCGTCGCGTCTCGAGGGAGCCTCGGGAATTAATTAGCCGTGTCTCGCGCGACACATAACGCTCCAGAGAGGGAGACGGCTATTGTGCGTCAAAGAAATAAATAGGGCCGGCTCGGAGAAGGAAACGCTGGCAGGGCTGAGGGTGATGGAAGGGTTCAAAGAGAAAGAGAGTAGCACAAAGGAGCTGGCCGGTGTTGCCCGCGGCGAAACGGAAGAATCGAGCTTTCTGCGTCTTCCGTCCAATCTTCGATGAGAATGGGACGAATCGATCCTCTATTGACTCTGTTCGAAAATCCGTTTAAAGATCGGGAAAAGAAACTAAATGGTCGAAAAGTGTATCTCGCACGTAATTCGCAGATAAACGCGACGAAGCTATATATTTGTCTTTTGACATAAATAAATCTTAACATTTTTTACACTTCAAAAAATTCTCGATTTTTTTGTCATACTGTAGTAAAAATATAATTAAAAATCGCGACGGAAACGCGCGCGCTCTTTACCGCATTAAACGAAATGAAATCGTCGTAGCGCGAGACGGGGGTTGCTTTTTTTTATCAGTCACCCTCGTTGCGCCCCGACGATCCTTTTCGGAGTATCCTCCATATATGTACATCCCTCCTCGCCCTCCATCTCCACCACTTACCTCGCTAGTGTGTACATATATTATATGTACGTAAATGAAATATATACATATACGCGCGTGCGTGTTACATGTGCACGCGCGCGCGGAAACGAAATGTCGGCCCAGCCAGTCGGCTTTTTGCGGAGCGCTGGCAGTCTGTAAGTTGAGTTTAATGCATGTTGTTTTGTCTGTCCTTGCATGCAGGGATTCGGTTTTGTAACATTCGCAAATAGTGCTGACGCGGACCGGGCACGTGAGAGGCTACACGGCACCGTGGTTGAGGGCAGAAAGATTGAGGTGTGCATGAACTTTCTTATACTTATATATATATATATACATATATATATACATCGCTATTAATCTCCATTGCGAATAGATGTAATCTTTTGCTTTTTTTCCAGGAAAGTGGAGTGGGTGCATTCCTCTGCGGAATGCGCGCACTCTCGATGTGAAACGGCGACCACGATCTAGAACTCGATTCATTTGATTATATGACGACTTCATAAATCTGTCTGTTTAAGTGTACGTTTTCAAATTTTGTCGAGTAACAGTGGTCGCCTGATACTTTTAAGTCCGGTACTTTGAGTCCCGAATGTCCACTGAGGTTATCAATTTCCCGGATGAATTAAATGGTCGTAAAATAATTTAACAATAAATGAAGTTTTATTGTTAAGCTCGATAAAAAAAATCTCTATTTATTGCGAATGTTATTTACATTTTGATACATAATAGCATTAATGTTGAAGTCAGATGGATATCCGCGATGCAAAGATCATTAATTTAAGAGACTAGAATAAATCGCTATGCGATCAAAGGCACGAGATGTCAGGCTGACGACGCCATCGTAGAAGCGACCGTTTTCAAACGGCTACGATTCGAGCTATCGACAGTCTACGTCGCGATTCCTTAGAGTCTTTGGTAAAAAAAAAAAAAAAAGAAAGAAAGAAAGAAAGAAAGCTAGAAATACTTAAATCGCAATATAATTAACGGAACGCGAGTTAATTTCACGGGCTCGAAATCGGATAGAGATAGAGAGATAGGAGAGAGGAAGGAGAACGAGAGGGGGACGATCTCGGGTCGCAGGGACTTGAGAGAAAGAGATTTCTCTCGTGGCCTGGATCAATCTGACTGATGGCCACTCGTGGATTGCACCGAGTGGCGCGCGAGCTGCTGATTGGCGAGACTTGATCTCTGCTCGAGGGCCTCGAGTGATCCACAAATTCTCGTTCCCGATTGGCCGGTCACTTCGCTGGTGAAAATCTGTACGCGGGAGAAAGTCCTCGTCGCGATCAATACGCGACGATCCGTTCGCGAGACGGATTTTGCTATTATATGTATATGTATTCGTCTTTTTCTTTTCTCTTTCGCGAAATGGTCTTAATTTATTCAGTGCATTCGCTCATACGAGGAATCGTAACTGCACCTTCCATCAGTACGTCTCGAGCTCAGAAATTACCTTTGCTTTATCGTTCATTTATGTCAATTATCATATACAGTAGTTGATTTGATAAGCTCTGTCGGATCGATCGAAGATAAACGAGGCGGTAAAATGTGACAACGTATTTTGTCAAAATGGTACTTTAAATTTTATCATATAAGTAGAAGTATATCGTAATAATATAAACAATTTCATAAATTGATAAATAATTTTGTAAATTTAAATCGGTTAAGCAATTAATTCGAGCTTAATTCGAATTGATGATTGCATTCATTTGTTTCTTTCATTTCGGTTTTTTTATATAGGCACGTCGTGCAGAATTATAAACTCTAATAATAATATACGTAGTTAACAATTAAAAGTGGCCGTATAGATGCTTAGCTATAGATGCAGCGAAATAATTTCGCTCTCACTAGAAATCTTCAGACATTTTCATTTATAATACAGCCAGCCCTCGGCTTTGATTACCGCGTACAATTTTTGTAGCTCCCGGCCAACCACGCGACGATCGCAGCATCTGCTGCGTCGATGCTGATATCAAACAACAACAGCCTAATTGAACAACTCGATTAATTATCTTCTCACATGGCGGCACTGCAGCAGCTTGTCGGGCTGCGTCAATCTCGTCGCGTAAACCATCGCTTTAGCTTCATTTAGCTGATAACCGCGTCTTTGCAATATATCGTTTAGTGTTACGCCAATGTACGCGAATGGAGAAAATCTTATGATGAAAATCGAGAACGAAGTTAAATCGAGAAAATCTTTTCTACGAAAGTCTGTATTTACTCCACTTACATCGATAATTCATTCTATAAAACTTGATACAGCTGACGGGAAGACTTCGTTTGCGATTTTTTTTACGTTTAAGACTACTGTCAAAAGGACGACGCAAAAGTAATCGTTTCCGAGAAGATAGCACATCTTCGTCTGTCGTCGTTATATTGCTTTTCGGACGTAATAGGATTATATTCTTGAATCACGGCCAGTGATTACTCCTTCGGATTTTTTTCCGGTTCGATAATAGCGTCCGTTTGATCAAGCAGGCCTTCTTATTGCGACTTTAATGGCTCAATTAAAGCTTGAAAGCCTGACCTTTTTTTGCGACTCGTCGATTTACTGCACCAATGGAATTCTATTCGCGATGGTTTCGTAAAATTACGTAAATTTTCAAGCAGGAATTTCGCAATTCCAAGACTCTTTTCTCAAATCTTTAAATCTAACTTGTCATGAATTTCGGAAACTGGATGACAAAATTGTTGTCGATTTTTTCGCCTCGAGGATCTTCGTAATATTCAAAGCGAATAAAAAGAGAGACGCATCAGGGTTGCTTGCCAACGCGGATTCAAAACTGTCATGTCGAGCTGTCGTATTTTAAGTGCTTGCTACAAATCCGCGCTGTTGTTAGTACTGTCATCCTTAAGATCAGTCTTGTAAACAAGAAAAGGGAAGATCCACGTTGGTGGCATCCCGAATGCAAAGTGAGCGAAGTTGAAGGGGTGGACGCGCTCGAAGCAACGCGATAGTCGTCGAACGACGAGTAAACGAACCGCATACAAAGGAGCTGGAAAATCCGCTGATTGGACGATCCGGCCGTTGTGTTGGGTTCGGTTACCATGAAAAAGAAAGTAACCAAAAGCACAAAAGCAGAACAAAAGAAAGACAATTGCAAAATACGATTGTGTCTCACGCAGATCTCCTGTTATTCCATAGAGAGCTTCTGCGCGAAAGAAAGAGCGGGTAAAAAGGTAGAAAAGAGAGCGAGCGAAAGACTCGTACTGAATAGTCGATTGAAAAATCTGAGAGAGCGAGCGAAAGAGAGAGAGAGAGAGAGAGAGAGAAAAAGAAAGAGAGAACAGATGGTCGATTCGATAAGATCGATCCATCAGTCGGGAGAAAGAGCGAGAAAGATTAACGGGCAAATGCTGATCGTGGGACACTGAGGAGGCCACTGAAAAAGGACCTCGCGAAGTGTCCGAAAAGGTAAGGAAACCACCGCAGCGGGAATCGTTTACCGGCAAAGCAAAGACCGGACTCATATGTGTATATAATGAAAAATACAACTCGCACTGCCCGCTCTCTCACGCGATACACAAGAACCGTGCCATGGTCGATTTTCACTGATAGATTACATTCTTATTTCTCCCTTTCTCGATTACTTTTCCACACTCGTTTCGCATTTTTAGCATAAGCGAATGAAATTTTTAATAGCTTTTTTATCAAACTATCTTCATCGAGATGTACTCCTACACTTCGGGTGACGAAGTAATCAAAAAAGAAAACAGAGAAATCGTTTTAATAAGAGTTATATAAATTTTATAGAAAATTGTATTTGGCAGCACACAAAGAAATACTTGACAGTTTGCGGACGAAGTAGGACAAAATTGCTTTGAATACTTCGTCATCCAAATTTATTTTTTTATTTTACTTTTAATTGTTAATTTTTTTAGTCATTTACTCGGTGTTCTTTTTTTCGACTGGCACACGCGTAGCGCTTACTTTCTCCTAAAATGAAATCCTACTTGCGATACTTATGATATAACTAATAAAGTATATAACACTCTTTTATAATTTATAATACTAGGGTAAACTGTGTAGATGTGTAAGGAGATAAAACTTACAAAAAAGGCTCAAGTACTTTCGCAAGTGGCAATCGAGACAATCGAAAAAACATCGCGTTAATTAGATGTGATAATGGCGTAATAATGATATTTCTTCCACGAGCAATTTGCATTTTATTTGTACCTTGCGATCGAGTTTTTTTTTTTGCAACAGAAGACAACCACGTATGCGGGTATGAAAGATCTTTGCACCGCTGCCAATTAAAACGCGCGAGTGGTTTTAAAACGATTATATCTCGTACGTCATCACTCTTGTATGGCGACGTTTGACCCGTTTCACTCGAGTGCTAAGCACCCAGGCTCTTTGTTGAATTTTCTAAGAGCCGTCGTAGAGCAAGAGGTTAAAAAAGAGGCGTGGACGCTGAAACGCCGGTCGAGAATAACGAGATGGCAGAGTATAGCAAAAAGAACGAGCTCTAACGAGAATTCTTTTACGCGTAATTTTCTCACGAACGTGGCGTAGCACTTTAATTGCGGAAGAGATTAGGGAGCGATCTTAAATTAGAGACCGCGCCTTTTTTTCAAGTTTTCCGCGTAAATTTTCCGCCAACAGAATTCCAGAGAGACATGGAATAAAAATTCGCGACGTCTAGCTGAAATCTCCCGAAACGAGAACCAATGTATTTATTGAAGCAATTATAAGAGGGACAAGGGGAAGAGTTAAGGGACACACAATTAGCCTTTCGTAAATCTCTCGCGATATTCCCTGAGGGAGAAAAACACTTTATTAGTTAATCTCCCCTGAGAGACTTTGCCAGCACAACTTTTTAATGTCCGGATCTCCTTCAAGCTTTAAATAATTTCAGACACTAAGCCGGTTCGGTGACTTTGAAAATTAGATTCTCGAATAAGACGGGAATTCCAAAATCGACCGTTGATCATATTAATTAGATATGCGATTTCGTTATTTCTTTCTTCGAGATAACGACAGCATGATTCGGCGAAGATTGCTTTTTCATGGATCAGCAAGCGGCTGCGCTTCGCATATTCACGTTTCACACGCAATTTAACGCATGGTCCGCACCCTTCAGCGGACAGGAGATTAACTCGTTCGTAAAATTTAGCGTCGTTGATCGAGATGTATTTATTCATCAATGATGCATCCGGAATCAAGAAAATCGAAGAAATGGAAAAATTAAGATGAAGAAATATAAGGAGAGTTAAATCGTTGGGAAGAGATTTATGTGAATACAGAAGTTTTTGACACGGAAGAAGTTTATTGGAACATTGTTATTGGTACATACACGTCTGCCAAGCGTCTACGATAATGATAATAAATATTAACGCAAATGCTAATGTTGCTTCGCGTCTATAAACTCCCCGGGCTCCACAGCTCTGAAGCACAAATTCGCCGGAAGCATAATTCATATGGGAAGATACGCGGAAGTACGCGCGGCTTGCTGCAGTCGACGGGTATTACAGATTACAGAATAAAGAGAGAATATTGTTTTCCGAGCGAAGCGGATTTTTGCTCGTTATTAATTTCTAACTCGCGACGAAACCTCTTGTCGTTGGACACGAGTTTTGCATCACATCGTGTTCATCTCCATATTCATTCCGCGGCCTTTTTTCACTTCCCTCGTTCGTTATCTCCGTTTCTTGCCTCTTGCGCAACAAAAGGCATATTTTTGATAATCGAAGAATATTAAACAAGAAGATACTCGCAGAAATCGACGCTATTTGAAGATCAGTATAAAGTACGTTTCGTAACGCTTTTCTAACAAGAGACAAGATGTTCACAGCAACGAGCAGATATCACATTCAATGGCTCATTATCTTAATGAACGCCCTTTGTAATCGTCGCTCCGTATTGTTCCGCGCGTCGACTCGTTACGTCTTTGAAGGCTTGACTGCCTTCGTTCTTGCGCTGATTTTCTTCTACTTTCTTCTTGTTCTTCTTTCAATTTCCGGATAGAAGCTCCTTCACGAGTGAGTTGCGATTTTTCACAAGATTGAGTTAAATTCGAAGTATCTTACAATAACTTTTCTTTCATAATCGTGTCGGAATTGAAGTGTTTTGGAAAACCGAGCACGTAGGCAGGATATTCTTTGATTAAACGCGATGAAATTTTCGTTCTTCCTATGTATGCTGCCATAAATTTTTTATTTTATCACAGTTGATAAGTATATAGTATTCATTTATCTTCAATCTTTTGCATATATTACATTAATGGATAGCGAGTTGAGATTATAAAGATGATCCTTCTTGTCTCTGACATTCCTGTCTGTCAAGATATTACCCGAACATTTGTTTGTAATAAAAACTGGAGTAGATTCATCGATAGGGCAAAAAGCGTCGCGTGTAGCGGAAAATCCACACAGAACATTTGAGTCGATCGAGTGGGTGATAAGTGCTTATGGCAGTTCAGCTAAGGAACAGCCTCGAATGCATAATCCAACGCGATTCATTGCGCGTCATGACAAATGACACAGAGGCTGCGGAAGCCTGAAATTATGTCGATCCACTAGGCAAGCGAAGAATACAGATTAACGAGCAAGAACTGCTAAGAGAGAAAACGACGAAAACGACAAGCAGTATCACCGAAAGAAAAGCAGCTCTCCTGCAGCTTTTAGCGCACGAAGCTGGCATTTCGTGTCGAAGCCGCGTAGGGGATAATGACGATGCTAATACCGTAAGACGATCTAAAATAGACAGGAGGAGATGTATAAAAAGAGGTACTGCGAGCAGAGGACGAATAAACAAACATACCACGAGCTTCGTGATGTATAAGCGAGAAATTTTAGAACGTTTTCCGCGCGTATCTAAAGAAGTGAAATAAATTTGAATATATAAATAGTGAAATGAAGAAGGAATATTACTCTGATATAGTCATCGAATATAATGCTTTAATGTGCACATTACGTATGCGCTACAATTTACATAACCAGGGAAAATAAATAGACCACAGTTCACTTCCTATACACACTGGAAAAAAATATGTAAAGTTACATAAATATTATGTGTAAAAATCCATAGTGAAAATATACAAAAAATTGTGCATTTTCACAAAAATTAATATATACTTTTAATTGTGTGAATATATCTTTATATTAAACAAAAAATTACAATAACATATTTAATATAACGGTAATATATTATCATATATATTTGCATTTTTATGTTCGTATATCTCAATAGCGCATTACAAAATTTAACGTAATCCATTGACGAAATAATACTTAAATATTTCTGTAAACTTAATCTTAATTGTAAATTTGTTTTTGAAAATTGTTTAAGTGTACTTATGAGAAGAATAATTTTATTTGTAAGTTTTGATTTTACTTTAAATATGTGTAAATATACACTTTTAATAGTAGGTCCCAAATTATGTACTATGATTGTTGTAATTTTACATATAAAATTTTTTCAATGCAGAGAATTACAATTACAATATTCTTGTGAATTATGTTATATGTTATCCATGTTTTTTATGCGAGAAATATTTTGCGCTTATACGATCGCAAACGACGTAGAAGACAAGATGAAGATTTTTAAGGCTCGAGGGGCTCATTGACGTTGCAAGAGAACGAAAATTATGGTTACTGCACGCGCAACATGAACGTGATTTAACGAGCTTGGCCTTGGTGGAACGGTTGTTGGTTAGGGGTCGGAAAAAGCTCTTCCTGAAGATGTAAAGGAGTAATTGACATTCTGGGTCAACGACGACGACGACGACGACGACGACGACGACGCCGGAGGATACGATGCTTTTCGCGGTAACGTACAAACATAGCACTAGCAAAGGCAGATCGACGAATCGACGATTAAATCGCGCATGAAAAATTCATACAAGGTTCCGCGAACAGAATTGGAAAGAAGCATTTCCACATGATTTTATAACTCATTGAAAATTCAACCGTGATGAAGATCCAAAGGAAGAGACTGTATAAATAACGTAACAAATTTCTTGAAGTTATAATCGCGCCGCATGTTTGATTAATGTAAAAAGAAGCCACCTTTTTTTCTTCATTTTATTTGTGAAAATTTACAATTTCTGCAACGGTATCCATCAAACTGCAACTATGAATTATTTTATTCTTTGCATCATTTCTTTATTATTGCAAAATTTATCTTGAAGATATTTTCGAACCGAAATGTTTACGTTTGAAAATGAAAGATATAAATATTCGTCTGTATATATTTCCGCGTACAAAATACGTCATATATACTCAGTTAAAGAGCTGTGTAAACAAACAGCAGTTCAGAAAATACTCAAGAGAGTCGTGTAACGGATTAGAAGATTGCAAACGGATTAAAAAACATCGACGGCGAGAAAGTCTTTATCTGATTATGGACAAAGCAGGGCGAAGGAGCAGGTTCTCCATCCAGAGTCATACGGGTGTAGCACAGGTATCGGGTTAGTAAGCATGCAAGATGACCAATAGAGGGACGAAGGAGGAGGGAAATAGGACTTTGATTACCTCGTACATTTTCGCCGCACGATCCTGGCATGACCCGGTAGAAGTAACGTCTGGTCATAGGTTACGTACATCGCTTCCGGTATTAACGACAGGTACCTTACCGTGCCACTCTCGAACGATCAGCCTCGTAGTCCAGCGATGGTCGAGTTTTCGGCCTTAGCAAGTCAAATTTATGCAGATGTCCGCTCGTCGAAGGCGAGCAAGCAAGGCTGCTCGAAATTTCCAAAGTGCCATTTCGCTTATTCGACCGGCCGCCGGCCGTTCTCGAAGGTAGCTCCTAAGTCTGAGTCGAGCCCTCCCTCTCGAATCTCCCCCTGTGATCCCTAGGACCGAGATAAGTGCTTGGGAAACGTGGATTCTCCAGGCAGGAGTTGTCGGGGAGAATCGCGTCGATTGTTAAATCCTTCGAATGCCGATCGTCCTTGTACTCGGGTCTTGATTAATGCGGCCATTTTGCCTTCATCGGTCTGCTGCCCGCAGCCAATTGCAATGTGCGGTGGTAGTATTATGCAGAATAGAAGTAAATGGTATTTCATTAAGTTGGAAATTGACGCAGATGAGATACGTACATATTTTTTGATTTAGAAACTTTGAAAAAAATTATTTATCTGAAGAATAAATTTCTCGAGTTTACATACCACATTGGTATATCACATTGTCATATTATTATTACAAGAAATGTTGCAAATTACGTAAGTTTAGTTAGCAATTTATAAAGAATATCGTACTATGTGTTGAGATAGAATATCGCAGTTTGTTGTTGTTACACACATTGAGCAACCTTCCATCTACAATCTGTCTTTTTTGGCACAAGCGAGATTTTACTCTCAAATTTGTCCGAAATGAGGGAGAGGGTGGAATATACGGTTCCCTAATTGCTAATTGTAAGTTATACATTTTTAAACAAATTTCCATTTTGTTCCTTACAGTTTTATTCAAATTTCAATTTTTATTAAATAAAGATTTTAATATTTAAAATTATTAAAAAATAGGAATGTTGTAATCTTGAATTTTTTCATACTTTTTGAAAGCAAAATAGAACAGTAAAGAAAAATTGAGTAAGAGCTAAAGAATAATTGAGCGCTATTTGAGTTAAAGAAAGGCACTCAGACTACAGACGGAGAGAGTAAAAATATAATTATAGATGGAAGATTAAGTATGCTTATATAACTCATTGTCAGTTCAGTCGTTTACTATGAGAATCGCACATAATGTGAATATAAAGCGGCACTTCAGATTAAATATATGATAATATTGACCTAGGAGCGTTCTGGGTAGAAGTTTGTGATATTGATTTACGTTATAATTTTAGGCGGTACTTCACGCTATATAGATAGTAGCATAACAAGGCCGTCGATTCATTTTTTCGTTGCAACCCTGTCTTTTGCATATTATTCAGTGGCCTGCATCCATAATTTTTTCCTTACTGAATCAATAAAGTCACGTAAGACCGTGACTGTCTCTTTAGAACCTTCCTCGGTATACGCCGATGAGATCCATCAAGGGCGAGAATGTGATATATGATGAAGAAATATCGATACTTTTATCTTGATCGTTTGAATTTTATTTAATATGCGCTATATGTACGTATATCCATTATGCTTTATTAAGTCAAGCTTAATGCGTTAAAATTAACCGTACTGCGCGCGTTACTACAATTAGCAGCTCAATAGAAATACAGATCCATTTTATGATTGCTAAACATTAGTTTCATATCCCGCGATTTATATCTACGTTTTAAGAGAATATTGAAAAAGATTGGATCACAATAGAATAAGAGGGTACAATTTCGCATTGAAAGAAAAATTTTTAGTATTCGTAATTATAATTGCATGTTACTATAATTATGATTATTACTGTATTATTATAATATTAGTAATAATAACTATATATGTATAATTCTATCTACAAATATATATAGTTGGCAATTAAAAATGACTGTAATTAATATTACTACATAAATATGATTGAAATTACCATAAAAATTGATTTATTATAATTTATAGTAATTACAACCATTTTTTGTAATGATACTCATTACAGTCATTTTTTGTTGCCAACTATATATATATAGAACTATACATATACTTAATTATTATTACTGACATTGTAATAATAATCATAATAGTAATAATATCATATATATCAGTATAATATCATAATAGTAATCATAATAGTAATAGCAATAATAATCATAATTATAGTAACATGTAATTATAGTTACAAGTACAAAAATTTTTCTCTGTGTTAACATAGTAAAATTTTGAAATAAAATTTAAAATAAAATAATCCAATTTTTGAGGTTCAAATTGGTAACCCTGATCTCATTGTGTGGAGGGTATTAAAAAATATCAAACAGGAAAAAATCGAACTTGACCTTTGCTAAAATCTTTGCTAAAATTCGGTTCAAATTTTATTTCGTTCACGATTGTATCATCGTTCGAAATTGTACCACCTTACTCTATTATTTTATTGTCTCGCATTGCTATCGCAGTCCGTATAATTTCGGATCAACAATACCACATATGTACTATATAGCGTTTTACCAAAGTGTACATAAAGGAATATACATACATAGATAAGCGATAACATCGAAAATTTAAATTGCCTGTTGGTGTCAGCTGGGCATCATTAATATCAGCGGGTAATTTGCAAAACAATCGTGGGATTCGGACTACACATCGTTCGTGATGCTTCCCGTCGACTGAATTCCACTGAATGCAATATACACTTATTCGCGAGCGCCGCGACACGCGCAAACAAAAATTCCCCACAATTGTTTGTCAGAGCAAGGTGGCTCACGCGCGGACACGCTTGTTTATTATCGACATGGATCGATTTACGCGATTCGAACGTACCTACATATCCGTCGATTCGCGCTTCACTCGTTTGTTTGTTCGTTAAAGTGCAGCCGCGCGCGATTTTTGCAGCGTTACACTTTGCGGCACAATGGTACCCAGACGTTGACAAAAACAGAATTTTAAAAAGAGGCACGTTCAAATCCATTTTTTCCAATAATTAACATTGGATTGACATGGCTTTTTAAAAATTCATCTTGACTGTTCCAGTAATAATTTAAATAATTTTCCATGTGTCATCTTTGAAATTTTTTTACTCGAGATAATGTAAATGATGAGAACATCGTTACGTAGCGTGTTTTGTATCTTCATCCGACGACTCTACCGTCAGCCTTCGTTTTCCAATAATGTTCGTTTAGCTATGCTGTACCTGTGACGCGAGATGTACAGCAGCCACCAAACCTTCGTTGCCGGAAACAAGATCGTAAAATGCAAATTGCTCGACGATGCGCCGCGCCAGGCCGGGCGTGATTGGCCTGAGTAAGCCTCGTAACTCACAATCCTCGTGAGAGTCAATACACGAACGCTGCTCAAGATGCGTTTCAGCTATCGTGAATTCGAGAACGAAGTGCGTAAATAATTTTTATTCGCTACCTTGGTTACGATCGCAGGAAAATTGCATTTCGTGGAAGATCTTCCAAGATCTACGGAATTGTATTAGGTTTAGGAGTTATTATCATTTATTAAAAAATAAATAGTGACCTAAAAACCGATTTGCGAATAGTATATGTGATTTAATTAATATACAGAAAGAACGAATTCTTTATTAAAGATAATCGTTACTTAAAAGGAAAAAGTAATTTGAGTAATCACTTTTCTTATAGATAGTAATAGAGAATGATATTTTCCAGTGTTCTACATAATTATTTTGATGGTTCAGCATAATTATTTTTATATTTGTAGCTAGCTAAATTTTTAGATACTTCAGCAAAACCGTCCTTTGCGTTTCATATAAATTATACATGTTTGAATATATGTATTGAGCAAGTAATGATTACAACTTTTATTTTCGTCTATCCTAAATTGTGTATCATTTTTACAATATTATAACTTATTTATTTTAACGTTGCTAAAACTATTTTATCTATTACGTTTATCTATTATGATAATTAGATCTTCGTTGATCACCAATTTGTACGATTATTTTCGAAGGAAAACGATCAGAGCAAATAAAATGTATTGCTAAAAAATCCAAACAATCAATTCAGTGTCAGTTGGTCTCAGTTGTCGGGAAATATATTTGTGATGGATGATGTGCGTTTTCGTATCACGCTTCAAATGTAGAAATGATGCTATATGGTACGATACCGCCGGACCCTTTGTGTCTCGATAGTATCCCCGCTGAAGTGGGCGCAAAGTGGGACAGGAAAAGGAGATGGCGGACGGCTGGTTGTTAGGTAGGTAGGTGGAGAATACAAAAAGCAAAGCGGAACCCATGGTAAGCGAAGCGTTCGATAAAGAACGAAACAAGTCGCGATCCACCCGGAAACTCGTCCCTTTTTGCCAGACGCGAAGGTACTTGAGCGAAATTGAAATAATCGGAAATCGACAGAAGGCTTGTGCCATTGTTTTCTCGGTTATGCTGAGAAGGAATGGAGAGAAAAAGAGAGAGAAAGAGAGAGAAAGAAAGAGATCGAAAAAGCGGAGGAAACCCGACTGACGCAAAAGAGCAATTGTTTGCTTTTTTTTCCCTTTTTTTACTACTTTCATTAAACTGTCCCGCGAAATTGATATCCGTAAGGTGCATAACAAAACAAATTAGTTGTGCCATTCGAATACATGTTTGATTTTATTTAACCACATTGTCTGCTCTCTCTCTCTCTCTCTCTCTCTCTCTCTCTCTCTCTTTCTCTCTCGACAATTGACGCGCATGTAAAGCTCTCTTTGCGGGTCGACGAGATTAAACGCGAGAATTGTTCGCACGCTATTTAAACGTGTATTGTACGTAGCCGCTATATTAGTTACGATACACGATATGGTGGCTAAAATCATTTTATTGTCGATACTTAGCTCACGGATCGATACGTCAATTGTGTGAAACGTTGTAATGCTTATTAGAAAACGACAAATCAACGTTAAGTTGCGTAATGGGAGCATTATCGGATAATAAATTATAGATCGTTACTAAAGCGTTAAATTCGTCGACCGCGAAGAATCTTGCAGTTTCTAACTTCTGAGATAACGCTAATGCCAAATGTAACAGATGCCTTCGATCTTCTTGTTCTGAAAATAAAGATCTGAGTTTCAATCTGAAAATATATATGTGACGCGCAAAATATGTTTGATGTACATTTATCATTCGAATAACATTTATGGAAAAACTATTTTTATTTCAAGCTTCTCGTTCAATTTATCATACCTTGTTCACAATTTGTCATACACTGAAAAAGGTTTTCTTTATTTTGGAAGTTAGAAACCATAAAAGAGAAAATCTCTTTTGCTTTGGAAAGAGATTTTCATATATTGTTTTAATATATGTGTGTTTTAATGTTAAGATAAAAAACATTCCTTGAATTCGGACGTATTTCGAAGTATTAGAGTTATATGTATGATTGATACGTGAATTTGATGATAATTTTCAAAATATGCGTTTCGCAAATGTCACAAATTTCTGAATTATTTTCTAAATTGATTAATTTTATACATGCTCTTGATTCCAAATTTACGTATCAAAAGCTAAAATTCAATGGCAAAAAAATCGGAATTCAAGTGAAAACTTGTAACGTTTGCACGTTCTAAATACCTAACGTGTGTACATATGCATATGTATATACAATATACACGATATGCACGATTTGTATGACCAATATAGCGTTGAAACAACGATCATAATTCACACAAACTCGATATATAAACATAATTGAAACGGGTTGCATTGAAGAAAACCAATTAGGGGAAAATAACGTGCAACCGTCTACATAATTTTTAATCATTTATTAAATATTACTCATAATTCGCTTGTTCGATGCGGGAATATGTATGATTGTCGTATTTTGAATCGAAATCACAATTTCTCAATGAACAAAGTCAGCCATAGAGCTGCAAATTGCACTCTGCAAATCGGATTCTGCATCGAACAATGCATATTTGATTACAGGATCCGCGCGCGCGGCCCCGTGAAATTGCCAAAGTTTCTCACATTTTATTCGACTCAGACGACGCATTTTCTATGATGATTACATCGCTTTTATGCGACCACAATTTGTTCCATTAATACTTCAGTACAATTATCATTACACGTTCGTGAATATTTCGGTGGAAGCTCTCTCTTCCATTATTTTATTGCTGATAAATAATTTTAATCAAGTAGTCAGGTGTTATATTTGGACTCTTTGAATTTAATTAGTCTGACCGATAAATATCAATTTCCTGAAATCTTTTCGTGTTTTATACACCGGCTTTTTTCTTAAAAGAGAGGTGTTTTAAGATTTTCTGCGATAAAAAAATGACCACGCGCGGATCCTGAAGATGGGCGATGTTAGCTGGAAATCTTTTTCGTAAAAAAATTCCGGTTGTTTTAATGTCTGCTTTTTTTTTTTTTAACTCGACAGGGGAACAACGCAACTGCGAGGGTACAGACGAAAAAACCGCCGACGGTGCCGAACGGTAAGTGGGCCGAAACTTTCTTATCACTTTTATCTCCCCGTAACTTTCATCCCTCGAGCTTTCTCCCGAGCCGCTTGATACTAAACGCCTCAAGCTACGACAGGGTTCCATTAGAGCTTAAACATCGTACGTAGGGTGTCATATTACCGCGTCATATTACCGGATCGCATATTAGCGAAAATATCGAAAATCTTTTATGAGAAAACCGTAAATCTGGGCAGATATAATTTGATTAGAATATAAAATTATTTTGCTAACAGTCACTGCTAAATTTAATTATCAGAATTTAATAATTAGACTATTGCTCGGACAAAAGTTATCTTTTCTTTAACGTTAGATTATATTCAGATTATTGATATGAATTATGCTTGCGGGTATTTGATGCGTGAAATTGAAGTTTTAGGGAATGTAGTAGAAACTCACGATAGAAAAATACGACCGTGCTTTTGAAAGCGGTTCGCGAAATGGCCGATCGCGCGTATTGCTCGCAGGGGGGAACAGCGGTCTATCGCATGAAATAATAAAAAAATATAGCTCGTATATCATTTCTATCACACACGATCTATGCTGTACAAACGTCGAGCGTATTTTCCCCGAGAATATTGCGCGGGAAATACATACAGTTTCCGCGTTCGGCAACTTCGTTGATGTAAAGATGCAAAAGTCTTTCCTTATTGCAGAACAAGACGAAGTAAAGCTTTACAGGGCGTTTTAAATTTCGCGATTCTCTTTTGCGCTTCTCTTCTGCTATGCATTCCAATGGGAAATTTGCTCGATGCAGGCGGACAAAAATATTCTACATGGTTACACACATACACACATTTGCACATTTATGTTCTATGTTGTATGTATGTTTCAAGAATATTTGGTTTAGCTATGTGAATCTAAAATTCAAATTCGATATTGGAAAAATGTATGTACATATTTACATAGAAAATCTTGAGAGTAAAGAGAGTAAGTTATTTTCCACAATGTTTCGTGTCACTTCGAATTTATAATGGAATTTTAAGTAAAATTAGCTATGCTTGTAAAATTATAGAGTTTACATTGACTGCTTAATAGAAGTGTCGTGTAAAATATTTTTGTTCGGTTAAATTGGACAAATTTCGTACTGTGCCTACGTCCATTACGAACGCACGACACGTAATGCTAGAGTTTTAAACTAAATCTAACCTCGGTCCGGTCGTACGACCTGATTTAAATTGCGGCTTAATCCGGATTATCTGACGGACCACCAGCTGTGAAGAGAACACGTTGCAAATATGTGGTGGTATTACGTAACCGGCTACTGCTCAAATAGGCTCTTTGCTGATTACACTGTGAAGTCCTTCAGTCTGCCAGATATCTCTAGGTCACAGTTAATGCCCGAAAGCTGTGCAGAATTCTCCATAAACTACGTATATACGGAATATTTGTAAAATTACGGGTTTTACAGAGTTACACAAAATTATTAGTTAACAAAAACAATTGTCAAGTATACTAGATTTCTCTTATGAAACAATTAAAATATGATTGCATTATGGCATTTGTTTATGACAGACTAAAGAGTTTTACATTTAATGCTACCAATTAAAGAATATTGTAACGCAATAAAAGAGAGGTAATACCCGAAAATTAGAAAATACACACACATCGTAAAATATAATAATTAATAATAACAATCACATTGATATTAAGTTTTTAAGGTTTTGTTAGTATAAATAGGTGGCTTAATTTTGTTATCTTCGTCACAACTCTTCGATGTATTACGTATGAATCTTCTTTAAGAGGGTTAACCGAGATTTACGTCGACCTCTATCACGGGTCGAGCAGTACGACTTCGATGTTATAAATAATCGGCACTTAAAACAGTAATAACGATTGAACGTGCATTGCCAAGTGTTTCCTAACGTCAATATAATTCTGGTTAGTAGTTTCTCGAGCCCACAAAGGACGTAGAGTGACGTCGACATTGATCGGCATCTCCAATTATAACCGTAACGTAATTTCGGTCAAACGCGGACAAGGCACTTTCAAACGACAAACTATCTACTTGCAACTTTATTCTTTTTTCATTCATTCCTTTAATTTAATTTTACTTATCTCTAATGAATTTGTACGTGTAATCAGCTTTACAACAGACATTTTATTTAGATTCGTGTTTAAATTTTCCAAATAGATGTCTCAATTATTTAGGATTAAATCTGTCGTTATTTCTTATAATCAAATTAATCTCTTTAATAAATCCGATTAAAAATTTATTTAAAATTAAAATTATGGAAATACTCGCGCCATGTCGGATTATCTGATGTAACGTTAAATTTAAAGTCACTCGTCCGTGTTTGACATCGTAGCTGCAATGCGTTCGCCCCGGTTTAATTGCGATCAAATCAACAGGACTTCGTGTCCAGCGATTGAATTGATTCTCGCCCGTCGAGGCAACGTCCTATTGAGTGACGGCTTGTGTGTGCAAGGTTTAACTCTGTGCCCACGCACGCGACATGCAATTATTGGAATGCTAAGTCTCGCGCCCTCGGGGTGTGCTCATAGAGATGTTAAGATCAATTCGGGCCATTTGGCGCGTAGAGGTGCGCGCGTGGCCACGACGCCTCTAATAACCGATTCGACAACTGTCGATTTTCGATGAAGTGGAATGGCCGAGACACCTCGCACCTCGCGATAGTCCCTCGCGTTCGACAACATCGCAACAACAGTCGGTGTCGCAGTGTTAACAAATCAAAGTGGTATCTTGACATTTTTCGATGTTTGTATCTGACTTTTAATAGATGAAAAGATTACTTCGTTGAAGTTTTTTTCAATTACGAGGTATCGTGATTAAATTCAGAAAGAACCGAAAAGTCACTAAACGTGATGAGGAGCAATGTTAATCGCTGAGAAAGACTGCATGAATCTTTCTTACTCCTCACACTACGTCTAGAAAGTCTGAGACGTGAGATAAATGATAGAGACGAGATTTAAGTTGTATTTCATTAACTTTTAACGCGCGCTTTCAGATGTTAATAACATTAGAAGGGAATTAAAATTTTCTTTTTTTTTACTAGTTTTTTTTAAAACGATCTTAGACGAATATTGCGAATTGCGGGAGCAATTAAATTTTTCGTCGTGCTATTTTCGTTTTTGTACAAGAGAAGTGTACAAAAATTAGTGTAATATATATGATCCCAGACATGTAACTCAATATGAATACATGTAATTTAGTCTATTTTACACGCGGCATAATTTACGTAACATATCATATTAATTGTCCAGGTTTATAATAAGCATTTAAAAATAGCCGACATATTGCGATATTATTACGGTCTACAATTACACAGTTAAATGCGTGTATCGGTCGACTCGAATCGACCTAATTGTAAAAGTGGCACATGTCTAATTATAGAGAAATTTATTTGACGCAAATATATACATAGATGCTGTAATCCGCCTCATTATAGAGCCATTAATCTTTGCTCCGGTACCTTCGAAAATAAATCATTATTTCTGTCTCACTATACTCAAGAAAGTGATCTTGTAATTACAGCGAAAATTATATAAGTACGAAAAATAACTGGAATAGATAAATTTCTAGCAAGTGCACTTATAGCGATATTGGATATGTATTGCATCTAATCATATAGATGACAAAGACAGAATTTAGATTTTGTGCTATAAATTCTATGCGTATGTGATACATAATTTTCTATCAGATACAAAAAAACAGCTATAATTCTAGCTGGAGCAGCAAAATATTTTTTGCGTGTACATGAAAAGGACGGTTCTGCTGTAGTACCTATCTAAAAATTTAGCTAGATACATGTCTGAAAATAATTTTGTTGCATTATCAGAATAATTACGTAGGAATCTGAAGCATAATGAGATGCGCAATGCTGCAAAGAGGTTTCGCAAGTGCAAAACCTCAAATTTATTTCGCTCCCGGCTATGTGGGCTCTTGTTCTCATACTTCAAGCGTAATACGCCACGTGCGTAAATAACGTTGTAAGGAGCCCAGACAAGTTTCGCCGCGCCACCGACCCGGACTTTTCCACTGCTAATATGTATATGTTTTTCTTCCCTTATATATATCTCGGATCGACAGGATTTACAGAAGCAGTGTCATAAAAATTGCATACTTGCCCCCGTTTGTTCCACTTTCTCTTAAGCAACGATGCACGGGTCTTTCAATCCTCTTAACTCGATACCAAATTTATGTGTTCGACAATTTTAATGCCTGTCTGAAATAATTTCTCTCTGCAACTAGATTAATCCCAGCAAAAATTTAATTTCGCGCGACTTTTATTATTTTTCAAAAATGCACTTTATTTCAAATTAATTTTAGTATATATAAAATGCCTGTCTTTCTAATGTGCGCTACATTATGGTTATATTTGAAATTTATATATAACTGAAATGCACCAAATTTATGCGTTTGACAATTTTTATGTCCACCTGATATAATTCAATGTGATCGTGATATTTGCTGGCTAGAATGAAAATTGTACTTTCTTTCACGATAAAAAATAATGAACGACAAAGATAGAATAACACAAAAGCGTTGATTATTTTGTTATATTACGGCTTTGCATTTGCAAAAACTTTTTGCAACATTGCTCATTATGCTTATGAGATTCCTACGTAATTATTTCGATCGTATTTCAACAAAATTATTTTCAAATCTGTGTCTATCTTTTTCGTTTGTTAGACGTAAAAACAAGAATAGAATACGACTTTCACCTCAACCAATTAGAAAATATCGCGATCACGTGACTCTTGGCGCATCTCTGTTATACTATAGAATCTCTATAGTAGTGCTTTGCGTTTTAGATACCATTTTAACGCATCTCACTGCAGAAAGTAACATTTTTGCTTTTCGCAGTAGCATAATCGTAATGGCAACAGAACCTTTTTGATGATACGAGACATTGCGAATATTTAGGATTACGTCTGACATTTTCACCCTGTGCTTTATCTTCGCTCCGCCGCTGTTTGGTAGCAGCTCGCGTTTCACAGCGTTTCCGCTCGCCGCTTCCGTGAGAACACTCGGTACTGTGGTACGTGATGTCCATAATTTACGCAAAGTCTCGCTGCTCATTAATTGTCGCGTAAATAACGCCCCGCCGCCGCCGCACGGCATGCATACATTTGCTCGTGTCGCGTGGCGCGCACCCTTCGTCCTCTCTCTCTTTCCTTTCCCTCAAATCGTGTTACACGCTTCTCTTTTTTTCCGAGCGAATCGCACTTCCTTCGCCCCTTCACTTATTCCCTTCTTGCGCGAGGAAAAACGCAACGAATGTGTGCCGCATCGAGATATCGCACGTAATATCTTACTTCCGCGGGAAGAAAAATTCTACCTTCGGTTAGACTTTAACTCTACTTCGCCGCAAACTTTTGTCGATCTAAAATCGTCTTCCTCGAAATTGCGTGTCTTTCTCCTTTTATTTTTTCTCATGCAACGTTTCATTATTATTGCCGATTGCTCAGCATTCGGCATAATTTTGTTAATACTTTTTTCTTCTTTATTTTTTTTTCAATAAGAAAGGTAAAATATTTACTATTGAAGAAATTTTTATTTTGAGATTAAGATTGGAGAGCCTCGTCTTTTCTTCCTTTTCTATCTCATTTAATAATGGGATTATTATTATCTGGCTAACGCCGCACTCTTCCTACAATCCGATTTACAGCTGTGATGGTACCTACAAAGCGGCAGTGCTGTTGAAACGGGGAACATTTCTGTCGTAAAGAAGGAAAGAAAAGGGATCTTTCTCGCATTTATTTCGCGACTGGGTCGCACACTTTTCCAAAACTTTTCCATTCGTTTCTTCGCGTTCTCGTTTTGTGCACGGCGCAGTTCGCCGATTCATCGGTAAGAAATAAGCGCGAGAAAGTTAGACCGACAATGCGGGAGAAGCTTCATTTTATTAAAACATTTTATTTTTATTCCCGTCGCGGAGCCAGGCCATCTATGGCTGTACCGGCGGTTAATACCGGAAGAGGGGTTTAATGGAATTACAACGTGTTTTATATGCGCGCCAGCATTTTCGCACGAGAAATTCGCAGAACGGATGAAAAGCGCACAAAAGGGAGAGCCGGATGGTTGGGGACGGGGGCGGAATTTCACGCGCCACCGCGTAACGTGTTTGCGGTGTATATATAATAATTTGCATGATATATTTTCGATACGTAGGCTCGTCGCGAGATCCTATAAGTTTTATGCAAAGCGGGCCACTATTGTCCGCCGTGTTCGATAAATAAACCGGCAGACTTCTACGAAGAAATCGGGCCTTGTAGAGATAAGAGCGTCTATTTTCACGTGTCTCGCGTCATGTCTAAAGATGTGCTGACCTGATATACCGAAATATATCAAGGAAAATCATATTATATACGCTCGTGAGTTCGCCGAAAACCGGTGTGGAAATAGGGTGAAATTGTAAACTTCTTCGCAGCAACTATTCCGCAAAACGCAATTACACCTTTGTCCCAAGTAGCTACGTATACGCAAATGAGCAAGCATCCGACGGTGCGGTAAGCACACGAGCGTGAGTAAACGGACGTGGTTGTTGTAAGATGAAGCTACCTATTTTCTGCATTGTTGAATTCCTCGCGTAAACACTGTCTAAATGCCTGCACTGAGCAATTATTAAAATTAGTGTTGTTGAGAGAAAGAACTTTTTTTCGCGTTTTTGTTTTTTAATATTCTGTACAATTCGTTTTCTTTTATTATTCTGTAATTGCTGCAATTAAGGTCATGCTCCGATATATATACTGTCAGCACTGAAAGTTTAAATACTAAAGGATAGTTTTGCTGAAGTATCTAAAAAATCAACTTTTGGATACAACAGATCTGAAAATAATTTTGTCGGATCATCAAAATATTTATGTAGAACGTTCGGACTGATTGCTGGAATGTCAAAACTTTTTGCATTATCATATTTGAGATTCTTATGTAAATATTTTGATGGTCCGGCAAAATTATTTTTAGATTTGTATTTAAGTTAAATTTTTAGATACTTTAGTAAGATCGTTTTTTTTTTCCTTGTAGTATACATAACTTTCAATACTGGGAATATATATTGAAACACTGTCTAAAAGTCCATTTATATGGGACTTCGATAAAGCTACAACATTGAAATTATTATGCAAAAAATATTTCGTATATATGTGTCTCTATTTTTAGCTTTTACCTCTCGTGCTACATTTCCGTTTTTATTAAACTTATCTTCTCTCTATTTTCTCACGTACGTGTGATCTACAATGATGAACTGTGCCGCACCATTCATTTATGAAACCAAAAGAGAAACAATTTCCGGCAGCAAAATAATACGCGGTAAGATACGCGTTTGAATTAAAAAAAGATCTCGTTTTATCCTTGGTATTTCTTTTTCCATTTGATTGGAATATATTATATCGCTTGCGAATAATAGACAGTATTTTCGCAGAAACTTTAGCATTCGAGTTTCAATTAATTTCTTACCGAGTCAGAAATTTATTCTCATAAACAGAGAAATCGGAAATAGAAAAAACAAATTTTCTAAATGTAATGCATGTTGGTGTAAACTAGAATCTAGGAGCTCAGATATTAAAATCTTTTATTCTGATTAAACAAACTTTTATTTCAAAGAGCGTAATATACTATATTTTAATATCAAATAGAAAATATTTTGCAAAATTTTAATTAAAACTACGTTTTTAATTAAACATAAAAATGCAAGATTTGCATTTACCACGTCCACGATTATAATCTAAACGCCCACACGTGAAATGTATTTCAGATTTATCATTGCGCAAAATGGCTTTTATTTTATAAAGTAAAATTCAATCAAAATTCAGTGAAATTTACATGAATTTTTGGATTCCACGATTTTAGGCACGCAGCGTTCTGCAATCAAGTGTTTTACGTGCCTGTTTCATTGTTATCCCTCCGAAGGCGAGTCGTTATATCCGCGCAGAGGTCCATCATCCAATTGCTCGTTTCCGCTTTTATCACGTTACATCGACGCGTGCTTCGCCGTATCTGACAAAAATCGGGGTTAAATCCGACGCGAGAAATGCATGCTCGCGCTGGGACAATCGAGTGACCGCATCCGACATCCCGCTTACGTTTGGGTCATCCCCAACGCGGTCATACCAGCTGACCCACCCCGTTGGTAATCGGTAGCCGGGGTGAGAGGAGCAAGGGCGAAGGGCGAGTAATTCGCCACCTTCCGTTTCATTACTGCTTTACCAGAGATACAGCCGCGTGGCACGCAATCGCACGATCAATCCCGCCGCTGTATTTGCATCCATCAGAGCCATGGACGCTGAACGTATGCGAAATCGCGACCCATTACGCGCAACAGATCACTAATGCGTTGTTGCAACGTCCCTGGACCGATCGCGGAATGTAGCATCCTGAGTAGGTACTTGTACACTGAGAGAAAGTTGTCCGGTTGAAAATAAACGAACCAGTAGAATCTGACAGGTGTATCAATCAGAATTCTGGTCATCATGATTGAACATTTAGTTATCTTGACTAAAATTCTGATTAATATAATTACAATGAAAAAATAAATTTCAAAAAATATATTTGTTTGAATAGTTTTAAGTAAATATTTACTAAATGTAAATCATATATTTATTTGATAGAAAAACCATAATTAATATTATTTAAATATCATTTTTTTAATTGTGTTAATAGGATTTATTTACTGTAAATAAATATTTACTTAGTATTACTTAAAGAAATATGTGTTAAGATTTAGTAAATTTTCTTCAGTGTAGAAACTATCGATACGTTTATTTTCAATCAATTTCTTTTGGTGTATGTAAAAATTAAAGAAGCAGACAATTACCTAAGTATATTACGTGTTTTTATATTTGTAGTAATTAAATAGCTCTCGCACTTAGCGTGCTCTATATTAATCGAAAATACATTATTTTATCTGTTTACTGAGATAGTAATGAATAATTATCGATTCTTTTGATGCACCGCGTACAGAGATACCGATAGTACCGACCCGCTTCGCAATTAATTGTACGAAGGCATTAAGTTACCAATTAATTGCAAATGGATTTCAATCAAAGAGCTTTATACTTGATGCTTGTAGAGCGCAAGTGAACGCCGGTAAAATTGTGAATTCTCACGTGATCTTGCTTCTCGTTCTCAATCGACGAACGTTATTATAGACATTATGAAAGTGGAAATTTTGCGATTCGTGCAGGCGCATATTTTTCCGAGTTCGTAAAAACTGATTTGATTTTAAAACATCTTTATGCGCATAATTTCGGAAAAAAGATGCCCCATAAATCACGCGCTCGGCATCAAATTTCGCTCGTCCCGTCTTATTCATCTTTTAGACGAGAACAAAATCGAAGTGTGCGCGCTCGCGTCTCTAGAAAGAAAATTGCAATCTCGGGTTTTATAAGATGCAGGAGCGCGCCTTCGATATTTCGCGATTCTCGCTAGAGTCAATTTTCTTGTTACATAATTCCCGCGGCCAATTACGTAAAGAAAAAGAAAGAAAGACTGCAGGCGGTCCCATTCTGAAAGTATAGAATCCATTTTCCATCTGTATGTATTTTTCATAAAGATTTGATTTTAAATATATAATATGGTATCACATAACACACACAACAGTAAATTTATGATTTATCTAACATATTTAATATTTCACGTAAAATAAGATACGTCGTTTCCATAAACAGGCATGCTCAAATGCAATTATTAACTTGATGAAATATTTATTAATCTATTATTAACTAACATTATTAATGAAATAGCAGACCTTTAACATCGATCAATTTTACTTGTCTCAGAATTATAAACTTCTTCCCTTTTTTTTTTTTGCAATGAACATTAACGTAAGTATCGCTCTTTTTCTGTTTTTAACATACGGGTAATTTACTACGGAGAAATCTTCTCTCCGGAGAAGGAATTTCACAAGGAATTTACGCTTGTGGGAAGAATAAGCTTGTGGCGCAAAGCCTTCGAGCCCCTAAAAACTTAGTGGCAATCAATCAACCACGCCCAGCGATTATTAGTGCAACTTTGTGGGGAATAAGAACGAGCGTTTTAATCACAGCTGCAGGATAGCTGTGCATCAAATTACCTTGTGTAACTTGATGTTAATTCAAATTGATATTAATCGAATAAATTCCTTTTTCAAACTTTGCACGCTGTATCATTAAGTTTATGTAATTCTGCTTTCGAAGTATTTATAAGATAGTCAAATAATTTTGATCGTAATATTTTTTAAAATAAATTAGATAGTGACATAATAATTTAGAGCTTAACAATATTGTGCGCAGCAAAGAAAATCACATTACTTATCGATCGCATTATTTTTCTACACGGTGAAATTGCGCATCGGTATATAACTACGGTTCTTAATTAGCAAACTATTAACGATGACAGGGTATTTTCGGCTTAATTCAAATAACCATCTGCCCTATATACGTTCCGGTACCATGTTACGTCAGGTAATTGCGAACGCCGCTAAATACTCTATTAATTATCTTCGGTCGTGCGACAAATGCGGCGGTTTTATTAATAAAAGTTCTCGTGTATATGAATTTCAAACAGTTTTAACCGCGAGATAAAATTCTCCGCATGATTGCTTTTTTTTGTTAATTTTTTTTAGAGAAACACGAGATGTAAAGCGTCTGTTTTTGTCTGTTGCAGTGTGCGTACAGTGGCCCGAGGGTAGGTGCTTCCATGACGTGCCGGAGCCGGCACTGCTGAATCTCTACTTCGAGATCCGTGAGAACTGTCACGGCTTCTCCTGAAGGCAACGACCAATCAGGCAACGATGACAATGACGGGCTTCCGCGCTCCTCGTCTTGTTGCGAGCGCGCGGATCATCATTATCACTTCAGTATCGCGCGAGAGAAACATTCTCGAGATAACGTATTTATTTAAAAATCTTTCCAACAGCCGCCACACACCACGACCAAGCCAAAAACGAATAGCCATGTATAGCCACATAGAGAAAGGACGAAAGTCCTTGGTTTTTTTTTCCCCCATACACATCGATACATTCCGTCCAGAGGAACAGTTCCTATCTCGCGATTTTAGTAGAGACGCGCCGTCGAATGGATAGAGTCGACGGAATGATTCTTCGCGCGAGGATACCGATCTTTTAACAATCGGATCCGTGAATGTAATCCTTGTGCAAAGTGTGTGTTAATCAACTTAATTTGCAGATTATTGAATATAGTAGATATTTTTTTTATTAAACAATACATTAATTAATCTTTCAGTAAATTTAAATTTAGTTAAGCCTCTTAAATAAATAACAAAATAAATATATTATAAACAATACTAATTAATTATATTTTACAAAGAGGCTTTTGTGTGGCGATAGTTTCTCAAAAATGACGGGCTCCGAAAATCTGATTCAATTTCCCGTCGTCTCCGTTCATTCAAGCCGCGTCTCCCGGCGAGAGCGACACGCAACAATGCGTGGTGCTCTCGTGTATCGTTTCCGGTGATCGTGATGGATCTTGTGTGACATAGGTCTAACATTGGCCTTAAATGGGCGCTTGGCAGAATTCTCGCTGAGCGCGCGAAAACGGGATCTCTCGCGTCTCTTTCTTTATAGGGTTCTCGATGATCCCAGCAGAAGCAAGGTGGGTGGTCCAGAATATTTATTTACCTACAACTAATTGCTCGTCGTTCAGCCAGCTCGGGATTAAAGACTGTCTCTCCTGTTATATATACATATATTTTTTTTTATTGTACTTGCCTTTTCTCTATCGTCCAGCAGGAGAGATACAACCATGCTCAGCCATTCCTAAGTTTCTTTTACACAACCAATTTTTCTTTTGTTGTTTCCCTCGAACCGAAACGAAGTCCTCCTATCTTATCATCCGTCTCTACTTCGCGGTGAGAAAGCTACAAAAAGTAATAACAGCTTTTACGCTCGTGCTGAGGAAAATGCGTTGTGTATAAAGAACAGAAATAGAGAGAGAGAGAGAGAGAGAGAGTCGACATAGATGTAATTTGCAATAAAATGTCATGTTACGTAAGAAAAATTGTGATTAAAAAATGTTAAACGAAAATGCCATCATATAATACTTTTTTATATGATTATTGTGATATTGGAAAGCATTATGTTGTTAATAATTCCTATCGAATCGCATTTTTCTCAGCAGTGTTTTGTAATACGCATTGTCCTTTATGTAAAACGGTGAAATTAGAGCGGAGGCAATTAATCGTTATGAAATCGATCGCGCAAGCTGCAATTTACAATCTTTTGTAATATGTCACGAAAAGCATGAACTTCAGATTAGCGAGGCGGTCGATTTAAGAATCTGTCGTGTTGTTTCGACAACATATTTTTAAACTTCTCACAATGAGACGTAGTGAATTAGCAAACTTCTGATGCTTTTACCATCGCGCTAAATTTCGATGCCACTTTTACAAAGGATGGAAATTGGAATGAAGATGCGACTTTATTTATTTAAAATATTTCTATTTTACGTTTTTTTTGCAAACGGAAAAAAATTTTTATACAGGGAAAATATCGCTTTTGTAAAATCAGAATTTAACATCAACGCATTTCTGCCTTTGATTATATATTTACTGTTCCGAACGGTAGTTCCATTATCTAAATGTACAACTGTTTCAGTCAAAATGGCAGAATATAACATATCGCAAAATTGTTTTTTCGCTTTTTTTTATAATGGAATATATTGATTCGCTATATTTTGCTCATACTTTGGTACAAATGTACGTGGAAATGTTTCGTAAAGTCAAATGGCAGGTAAATTACGCGATAATTCAGACTAACTTATATATATTTAGATTTAACGAAACGAGGACAGGGTAATAATAGATTATTGAGGATAAATAAGCTTTTTTTATATTTCTACAAATTTCTAATCGAGATTGGAAAGGAAAATTCCGATTTTTTAAATATATTTAATTCGCTTATATATCTTCGCGAAATTTAACGATTTTTTTCAATTATCAAAATAACAAATATATTTTTAGAACGTAAGTAGGTTACCGTGCCAAAAAATACAGGGTATTAATTGTGGTGATTAAGTGATTGTTACTTTAGATATTTCGTGTAATTAATTAGTAGATTACATATACATTTTTACATAGGACAGAAGAGATATAGCTGTGTTTTTAAATGCGATTAGATGAAATGTAGCATCAAGTTCACGTGGTTCTGCAAGTGGTTCTAACTCACCCACACCAATCGCGTTCGTTCCGCAGTCTATTTTTATACAATGTGATTTTTACACTTGGCGAATAATCGCTCGTTGCCGAGCTTAGCGTTAAAACGCACTTGCAGAATCCACGAGAACGTAGAACAGTATTACGCAACCGCATGACTGTACTCTATCATAGGGTTAAACCGACATTCCAAAGAGCGTGACATCGATTACTCGCCAGGCGAGTAAACTGGGGTAATTCGCTATAAAATAACCGTATATAAATGACGCGTTCGTGATTTATTCCGCCTTTACTGATCCATCGATCAATCGCGTGCCATAAATACCCCATTTTACAAACGTAGAAAGTAGGCTTACTCAGACAATTTTTGATAGATTAAGACACGACGTTAGTTGCATAGCGATTAGACTACATAGTTGATCGTCAAGTAAGTGTTTGTGTGTGGACGATTAAGTGTTCTACGAAAAATGGGTATGAAAGTATTTATAGATTATAACAGAATTCAAAAGTCGGACGAGAAAAATGATGAAATGAAAATAGATGGATAAATTAAGCGAGAACATATAAAACAAAAATGTGACAAGTGTAAAGAAGAAATAGTTATTTTCAACAAGACCAGAGCATAAATTTTATATATGAACAGACATTAATATTTCTCGTTGAATATTAACAATATTTTAGTTTTGCGCCAAAGTTCGATGGAAGTTTGTTTTTGTGGAAAAATTGAAAATTCGTTTGAAGAATATTAATTTTCGAAAATTTTTAACACGCGGATATAAATAAAACGTGACTTGTATACATATATGTTCGCATTTTTCTCTTGCATAATTAATTGCAGCGCGTTTTTAAAAAAATTATTTTTGCTTTTGTGTAAAAATTTAATTATGTAAAATAGAATTTATTAATGCCACGAGATGACAAACTGTATTATCGAGGCTTGGAGCAAAACGAATATTAACGAAACAAATCGTTAATCGATACAAGGGTAACTTGTTCTTCGCTGGTCGTCGAAACAAATCAGTGCGCGGCACACAAGCGGACCGATTTGTCACATCTCAGTCAATAAAGAGGAATTTTTACTTTTCGTAACGACGAGCATTCGACGAGTCAATCGAAAACCGATTCTCACGATTGCACGCTCATGCATGTATCTATCATTTCGGAGAAAAACAGAGAATTGGCAGATACGAGAATCATTTAAAACTTTTAAAAGATCATGTAAAACGATATGAATTTTTTATATTAAATTATATAAGCTGATAATCTCATATAAAAATAATTAACTTGAAATTACCAAATAATCTCATTTAATTATCACAAAATTAATTAGCAAAATTAATGGATTTTTAAGAAATAGTTTGGGAAGAAAAATGAAAGAGAATGGTAGACAAAGCAAGCGCGATTTTGTCATTATAACTATATCTGCCTCTTCTCTAATTCTCTCTTTCTATTAACTATGCGATCGCTCCGTTCATTTCGCATACTTTTCGGTCTTCTTGCGGAAGTGTTCCGCCGATGAACTTTCCGCTATAAGTGGTCGAGATATTTTCGTCGACGCGCTCTATTCATCGAATCGTCGTCGTTCGGTACTTTCTACGAATCTGATTTCAAAGTCATAATCGCGAGAGTATTTTAGTCGCCTGCTTTACCCTTTTACTCTGAGAGCAATCCACGCGTTAGCTGTGTTAAGAAAAAGATTCTCTTTTCCTTTCCCTCGAAATTCTCTCACGAGTAACGTTCAAGCGTACAACCTCAAGCCGACAGTTTAGCGATGGGATAACGAAAAAAAAGCGCAGAAGAGAAAGAGTTCTCACCGTCTGAGGAAAGATCCGGAAGTCGCGCGAGGTCCTTCCTCTCTTCCTGGACCGTTCACTTCTCTGTCTTTTCATCTATCCCAACCTCACACTTCTCGCGGCGATATTACTACTCTGCTTCGTAGTTCTCGAAGCACATTCCGCGTCTCCTAACAATTTTCATTCCATTTCATACCGCTTCCCTAGGTTCTTTTCCCTGTACTCCTATCTTCTTCTTTCCCGTTGCCCTGGTTCGTTCCTTCCTCCAATTTTCTTTCGTGTCAGAATTCTTTCACTTCAGGTCGCACTGTCGCGGTCGCGTCTGCAGAGACGTGCGGGGGAAATTGATATTACTGTCGGGAGAGAAAAAGATTTTGCCTTTCTCGACGTGCAAGATTTTATTGCCTTCACGACGCGGCGTCTGGTGTTGATTGTGCGTGAACTTGAAGACAAATCGCTTAATTCAAAATCTGTATCACTGACTCGACAAAGACAGCTTGAAATTGCGCGTAAATGTTATTGATTCTCGAAATTGCGGAGTCAGAAATCGGCTTCGAATTTTATTACATTTATAATTCCCGAAAAGTTATTTTATATCGACGACGATTTTGATGATGCATGCTGTAGGCTTTTTATTTTTGAGATTACGCTTACGTTATTCGAATACACGACAATAATTCACGGAGCGTTAAAAAAGAAGTACGTAAGTCACACACAGGGCTTTTCGCTCGCGTAAAAGCAAAAATAAACTCGAACTAAAAATTTTATCAAGATTTTCGGAATGTCCAAAATGCAATTATTTTAATAAAAATAAGTTAAATACTCTGAAAAGTATGTGTACATCTTGATTTATATGGATATCCATCTTCCACGAAAACGCTATAAAACATTATCACGAGTGCTTTTGCGACTGAAATGCCCTGTGACACTTCAACGGCACAAAAAAACCAGGATGGCAGGATATCAGGAAGAAAGCAACCGAACAGCTGTTCGTTCGCAATACGAAAGGCCAAAGAGGACTTTTACGGAAGAACGATGCTGTCACAAGAAAAGGACTGCTGGAGATAGACTGAAGATACGAGCGATAATCGAATGAGAAGCCCAAGAATGCGATGGTTTCCGAAAGGTACGGCTCCCTTTCTACAAAAAGCAAAAAAAAATGAATAAAAAAAATTAAAAAAGCAGGAGCAAGTAGCAAGTAACAACGATGAGATGTAGGCACGGAATGTGCAAGGATTGCAAAATGCATAGAGTCTGCGGCGCATCTGAAGATGAACTATCCGCTTGGACGCGCTTCTTTTCTCAGCCTTGCGTCTCGGTTCCGTCTTCGTTCTTTACGAGAAAGAAGAAGGAAAAGTCTGTCTTGATTATATCAAATTGACGTATTAGCGGATCTCTCTGTGTTACGTAAAAACAACGTACACTGAGAAATATATAGACCGAATTCTTAGAAAAGGAAGAGATGGAAATAATATGTATTATTGGAATTAGTGTCTGGGAAGAGGAAGAAGATGTTTACATATATAATTTCGCATATATAATGCGATATACGAAATTAATCTCTTACACCCCATAAATCCCCCGAATGTCTCCGAGAAATGAAACGAAAGTCTCGCCTGGTAGCTTTTAATCTTTAGGGCTCTATCTGTCCAGTGGTAAAAGCATGAGGTATTTACGTTACGTACATAATAATTCCGTATGATTGACTTGCGAGAGTATGTCGTATATAATGATCATTAACAATCCTCTTTTGGCACACACTTTTTTGGTCGCTTCACAAGTCTCGTACCGCCAGACCGCCTTTTAAAAAAACTCTCGTGTCTCCGAAATGCAGATTAATCGATTAATCCATCCCCGGTCCCCGGCATCGTCGCCGCGCTTTGTTTTGCGTGTATGTTCTCTCTATATATACGTATTTATACTGATTCACTCACACCGCCAGTTCGATTAATCGGGACACACCGTCGACTCGTCTCTCCCTCCACTTAATATAGTTTCCCTCCCTCATTCCTCCCTCGTCAAGTCCTACGAGTTCTCCTCGAGCCCTAATTCCACGAACACCAAACGCACTCGACGTCGATTAACGTTAACCTCGGTTAACTGCGAGACGACTCCCCTTCACGTTCACGACTATGGCCATAGCGCGAACGGAAGATGGGAGGAATCACTAACGAGGATCAGTTAATCGAATTATCCGATCGAGTCCGCTGCAACCCAGCTCCACATGCCTCCCACCACTTTTCCCTTTCTCATGTCCCCTTCCCATCGTCGATTTAACCCGCCTTTCGTATACCTCATACGTATATATATACATACATTATATATATATAGATATTTTTTTTAAATTGTTACTATTACATATAATAATCACGGTAATGCGCCACATTCACTGGTTGATGACTGTCTCGTTGACATAAAGGCCCGTATCTTGCCTGTGGTTGTGCTTGGTTGTGGTTGGAGCGGTTTTGGGAGAGAATTTTTTACTTGCTTCTTTTTTAATATTATTACCTTTTTTAATTTGCACGTCTCATGTCGTGGCCTTGGCTTGCCTTCATATGAGATTCACCTGTGAATATATATATATATATATACATTACATATATATATATATATATTGATATATATATATCTATACCGATATGCCATATGTATCTGCGTGCATATACGTTTTTCGCAGAAACGTTAGCGCTATATGCACGCGGACACATATTTATTATATTGTAATTTCACACGTATGATAATCCGTCCTGGCAGTATCGTACGATTAACAACATATGTGCACTCATAACGTATACATTACAAAGCTGCGAAGTAGTTTGTGAAAGCGACTTTCAGTATCGTGTTTTTTTACTTTTTTTTCCTTTCACTTTGTCTCCGTCTCTTCTCTTTTTTCTTACTTTCTTTGTCTTTCTCGTGCGTTCTTTCGTCTCTTTTTTCCACATATCGTTTAAATCAGGATGCATATTGCACAAACTAACGAGAATCTCCGCGAGGATGATCGCGTGTGACAAAAATAATGAGCAAGACAAACGCAACAGACACGAGAAAGCATGTTCATCTCACTTGTTTCGTTTTCTTTTTCTCTTTCGATGCAATTTCTTCCGATATTTTTTTCCTTTCCCCTTTTTCGTTAGTTCTCTGTCACTACTTCACGTACGGGCTGCCATGGCGGCACAGTCTGTAATACTTATTACTCTTCTTACTATGATTATCATTATTTTTTTTTTTGGAACTGTTTATTAATTGTCATTGATTAATGTTAATGGATCGTGGCACGGTGTGTTAGTTGGCGAGAGACATGACAAATAATTTTTTGAACGGGCGAAGGTTGCTGCATGCTCGAACAAATGCCGCCTTTGATTTAGTGGTAACTAATTAATTCTGGTATACCGTCTTTCGTTTAATTAATCGCCGATCGTGTCGGCCACGTCGCTCGCCATTTCTTTCTTTCGCGAGTGAATCCGATAATCGTGTACATCGATATCGCGAAATTTTCGGCGGATAACGTTTTGTTAAAGAGTATAATCGCACATCATATGAAAGAATCGTGCGAGTGTCGTCGTCGTCGACATTATTTCAGCAGGCACATAAGTATATAATATGCTGGGCGTTTCTGAACAATCGTATTTCTTCAGGATTTTATGTTACATAACTGTGATTGATATCTTTCAAACAAAAATTTAAAAGTCGATCGTAAAAATCATTGTTCTTTTATTAGTACAAAATGTCATGTTGACGAAAAATTTTTTTGTAATTTAATATTTTTGTATTGAAAATATTATAATTTCATACTCTTTAAAAATGTGTACAAACAAATCCATTCATTTTCCAAATTAAACTTCTAAATTGTAGGAATATTAAAATTGAAGTTTGTATTTTTAATCCTAATCTTACGAGTCTTTTCCATTGAAAATTATTATATCTATATTACAACTCTTTTTAATCACGTCCTATTTGCTAATAAAAGAGGAGACAGCATTGTTCAGAAACAGCCCGATCGTATACACAACGTTCACCTTTCTTACTGATTGTTTAGCCTGGCATCCACTAATTAGTCGTCAGTGCGTAGCCTTAATTAGTTACCTCTGAGCGTGCAAGCACCGCCAGCAGTTTTAGTAGTGGGCCGCAAGCGGGAGTGCGCTTTATTTTTTGGAAAAAGAAACCTCGGCAAGAAGAGTGAACGATTCCGTCGTCGTTCTCGAGAAAAAAAGAGAAGATCCGATTCAGTCAATCTAGTGTTCTCGATACTCGTGGCCGTAAAATGCCCCACGTGATCAGGGATGGGGGCGAAAAGGGCTCTTTTATCGACTAACTAAATTATGTATTACTAAGTCACTGTAGTTACACGTAAATAACCACTACAGTTAGTTTTCTCAGGCTCTCGCGGATGTCAATCAACGCCGAGACGTTTCTGTTATTTTCTCGTAATAACACACGCGTTTTTCGATGTGAGTGGATCCAGTGGTTCTCATACTTTGAGCTTTTATCGCTACTGCTCGATGCGGAAAATATACATGACGAGAAAATACCATCTCTCGCGCAGTTAAATTTTATCGAATCGTCGCCAATCCTTACCTTCGACAATCATCGACGAATCGTTGGAGCTTAACGTTCCCCATGGCTGTCTCTGATAGCGCGGAATAATAGCGCCACATTACGATCACAATGTTAGGAATAATAAAATAATAAAATCCTAATGGAATAAAATGATTTGGATAGAAAGTCTCATTTTGCATTTATGCACTAAGAAATTATATAATATAAATTACGTCGCGGAATAATTAATAGTTAATAATTGAATCTCATATAACGGGAATATTTTAGTAAATACTTCTATAATTTTATTTGTTCTATAATTCTAATACTTTATAATTAAATATTCTATATAATTAATATTTAATACATAGTGATATAATGTTAATATAATATTGCTTTAATATATTGATGTTCAGAATATCTTTTTAGCAAGCAGATTTCAACACCGAGTTTTGCAAAATTAATAAATTTCATTTTTCGTGTCATTAATTCTCGGTGAAATAAGCGTAGTTTGAGAACCACTAACGTGTGTAATTATTAAAGAAAAACTGTCGTTTTATCCTTCGAGAACTACTCGTCGCAACTGTAAATTTCCCGATAGTAATTGTTCGCAAAAAAGTTTCGAAGAAAGTAAAAGCTCTCGGGCACGGTGACAACGATTTTAGATAGCCGGATTAGTTTTGTCGGTATTCGGTCACTACGGGCTGATACAATAGAAAGAAAACATATTACGTCGCGCAAAGTCGTTATCGAAGTCGCGAAAACACATCGAAAACGCATCCATCCCGTATCGGCATTCGGAACAGTGTTGAATCACTATGATCGTGTCCCGTAGATAGCGATTTCTTTGCGAGATGTTGAAAGTAGAAGAGCTCACGTTTATACATACATATATATATATATATATACATATATATACTAATCTCTGCATCTCCTTTTTTGGCGTATATTACTCACTCACACCATTTGCTCGGAAGTATCTTTGAATGGCTTTCGTTCGGAGACCGTAATCGTTATTGTTATACTTCTGGAACGAATAATATCTCTTAGTGCATGGAATCATATATCTCAAGCGAGATCGGCACACGAGTCGAGGCCGATTGGAGCCTTGCGATCGAGTCTATCTGTGTAGCAAGAAACACGTATATTGTACCTGCATACCTCGATGCGAGAATGCGCCTTCATCCACCGCTTCAGGAACTTTGGTTGCCTCCGTCGCGGAGGCAACGATTTTCATTGCAAGCCTTGGGATATGGCGAAGGAACTTTTTGACCCTCAGGAGAGAGAGACCCTTCGCCTGTGTGCGAGCTCGGATCGATAACGCGCGCGAGAGAAAGCAAAACGCGGAAGATTTTAAAGCTCTCGGAATTGTAAAACTCGTGAAATTAGAACGAGCTTTTTCTTCGTTTCGAACGTCGAATTGCCGATCGGGGTTCTCGAGTCCTTGTTTACTGGGATAATTGATAGCTTCGTTGTGATAACGTAGAGGCAATTGTATAACTCTCGACTTTTTCCTTTTTCTTTTTTACGATAGATATATCTTCAGAATACGCGGGATAACACAAGAATAACTGTATTCAGCAGAAAAAGTAACTTTGTACTGTTGTAAAATTCTTTAATAAAATATGATTGGTTTTGCTCTCAGTTCCTTATTGGATTTAAATGTATAAACCAATTAAATTAAAAAATGTTACAACAATTGCAAAGGTGCTTTTTATTTACTGAACGCAGCGATTGATTTTATCATAAAAGCATAGTTTTATGTTTAACTTCATTTTCTCATGGCCTTTTTAAACTGAACGCCGCAAGTTAATTTTAATTTCGCGTATTTAATTTTATTTTGCGTGATGTAGGATCTCGTTTTGGAACCTAGATTTAGAATCTTTAGTAAGCGCTGGCTTCGTTGGACTACGCTCTACGTTCTAGAACGTCTCGGACGAAAGGGGTGAATGTAACGGGTGTCTCGGACACACCGAAGATTTGTCGTTCGCTCTCAACGGGTCGCGGTAGTCCTGTTTGCTAACGTCATTAGTCCTGTGAGCGTTGATTTGAATTCCAAGTAATTTGCCAAGAGAAGTACGTTATGTAAACACCACACCTTAATCACTGTTGCTTTACTCGTTGGGTTATGCGACTGTGGTTCTAGTGCATTTTACTGACTTTTCAGCCTGCCACGGTTGCATTCACACCTGTTTCCGTGTATGTTCTTACTTCTGTTTCTTTCACGTTCTATTATTCACTTCGTCCATTTCGTACCTCTCCTTTTCCCCCTCTCCCTTCGCCGGATACGTCAATGCCTGCATCTCTCCGTTCTCTTTCCCCGACGTTGACATTTCATACGAGAAAGATGTAAAGCCGGTCTTCACCTCGCCACCATCTTTCGTGACCGGTCATTTCCAGAGTTCGTAACTTATTTGTGAAACGCTTAACGTGACGTACGCTTTAATATCCGCCGCTATTTTTCTTCCCGAGTTTAATAAACTTCACGAGAGAGATCATTACGCAGACGATATTTCTTTCGTTCAATGACGATGTTTATTATTCACGAAACAATTGTTACATGTGTTGTAACAATCGTATTACATGCACGTAACAATGTATTGAAAATCGATCATTTAACGCGAATGTATGTTCTTTATGGTTATTAAAACTTTGTTGATTATTAATAACTTGTGAAAATTGCAAACTTATATGAGACATAAATTAATACTTTAACATTTGTTTCTATATTTATGTTATTGGATTCACTTTCCTTTTAATTTGATTTTATCACCGTAATATCTTCTTTTACAAATGTATTATTTACGAACGAAAACTCTTTTCGAGGCATTGTTTTAAAAGCACTCGATACAATGGGTAATTTCCCGAATGAAACGAGCAAAACGAATCATCAGCTCAGACAATTCAAACATCTTAATCTTCGCGAAATGATCTAGAGCGCACAGAGAAGATCTTCGATCTTGATTCTCGCATCGCCCACTTTGTAAAGTTAATGCGGCTTAATTACGCCTTAAGTACTCGTGATTTACGACTCAAACGCGCTACGTGGAAAAGGCGAGCGAGTTGATTCAATTGCTCGCCACACACACTAGTGAGAGCCTGTCACTTTCAGAGACGTCGAATAATCTCAAACACCTAATCCTCGACCCGTTCCCTGCTTAATTTTATATAAAATCCAGTAGTCCATTCCTTCGCATAATATATACGTCGTTTTAAATTAGCGAAATCAAAATTTCGCTCTTTATTCTTCATATATCTCTCTCTCTCTCTCTCTCTCTCTCTCTCAGCACATTAAAGTTTAAAGTAAAATTTAATGTAAGAAAGTGGTAGACCCATAATTTATACACTGAAAAAAGTTTTCTAAATCCAAATATAATATTTTCTTGAATAGTACTAAATAAACATTTCTGTAAATAAATATTTAAAAAAGAAAGTAATACTTGAATTACAAATAATATACGTTTAGTAAATATTTATTTGCAATAAAAAAATGTTTACTTAGCAATATTCAAGAAAATATTACTTTAGATTTAGGAAATTTTTTTTTCAGTATAAGGTCTTGTACCATTTTGACACAACGGCGTGTTTAAAGAGATCTTACAAATAATGAGCTCGTCTCTCGTTCTCGCAGCAAACCCTGCAATTTTTCACGTATCGGCGCGCAAAAATGGGCTCCCTCTCGCCGTCTCTTAGCGAGAAAATCAATCGAGCATCGCGCGGCTCTCTTTCTCACGGCGACGTCGTTTTTCCTAAATGCGGATATAACACCGCGTAAACGTTTTCGGCCGTCGTATCTGTCCTTTCTGAGCCACCGTCGTCGGTGGCTCTCTCGCGAGGCGATTGTGTACAGCTTCGCTCGGGAATACATTGATAAACTCGTACTCCCTTTTTTTCTCGTTGTATCGACTAGCGAGTTGTACCTCACGAGCGATGGAAAGAGCTTCGAGGCGCGCCGTGCAAAAGTGCGCAAGAGAGGGAGAACGGGAAGGAAGAGGGCGATAAAGGACGGACAGAGTAGGAGATAGAAAGGGAGCGAGAGGGAGACGACACGTGGGAGAGACGTGGGTCCAAGGGTGGATGCTGGCAGCGGCATTTATTGATCGCTCGTAGCAACCCTGCCAGCAATCCTCACCGCACCCTCCGGCCGCCCTCTCGTGCTGCGAGTCACCCTCTCCTGCTCTCTCTCAGCGCGCGCGTCACCGGCCGCGAAACGAAAGCCTCAAAGCTGCACGAGCTGCACCTCTCTCCTCCCCAGGATTCAATCATATTAATTACTCACAACACCGCCGACGACTCTTAACGTATCCAGGTAAACGCGCTCGTTGATCCCTCGCCGAATCTTCGCGGATCATTTTTCTCCTAACGCGCTCGCCGCCATGCAACAATACGTAACACCGTCTTGAACGACACCGTCTTACGATTCAATTCGTAATACTCGTTGAGAACGTTATATTCTGAAAATAACATACGGTCAGTGTTATCGCGCACAATCTAGGTGTAGATATAGAAAAAACTGAGCTGTCTTAAAAATTTTACTTTTCTTTAAATGTTTAAATGTTCGACTTGTGTATAGCTCGCTATTTTTGCGAGACATCTTTAAATATTATTGATGCCTCGAAAGAGTTGCGAGTTGCAGACAACGAGGTCAAATGCGAAACATTTAAAGCAAATTTTTTGGTGCAGCTCGGTGAACTCGAAAAATAACGTTTCCTCTTTATTGAGATTTTCTCTCTGGTATGTACGAACGATAAGGTCAGACTGGTGTAAAATTCCACGCGTAAATAACGCGTAAATATACGTGAAATCGCTGAATGCCAGGGGGGCAGGTAGATATATTATCTGGAATTTGGAGGGGCTGACTCGCGTTCTATAGGATTTCGTAGGATCCTCACATTTTACATATTAAAGAGTTAAAATTTATGTTACAAATTTTAATATAAGATCAGACAAAATAGAATAGATACGTGATAACACATAATCGACAATTATGATGGCGAACGCGATAAAAGCGCTGTTGTTGATATCAAAAATAATTTCGATGAGGCCAGGTGGCCTAGATGCGCAATAACGAAGTTTCACGCTGTAACACGTGATAAAAGTTCCTTTCCCTCCGATATTCTCATTATCGAGTAATTGCGTTGAAAATGGCGCGGGACGAGAAGTTATCGCGTAATAATTGATACGAAACGACGTACGAAGCGACAAAAATATTATTCCCACGTTTATCTCGCGTGTAAAATTGGAAAATATACAATTTGATTCGATTACGTGCGTTCCTTCGACCAACGTATTAATCTGATTTCCGAATTGTATTTTCGCTTTGTCAGTCGGGAATCTCATTCGTTATATTTTGCGTATCAATAATTATGCTGATATTAATTTTTTCAATGTGCAATTAAATTTTCAATTAAAAATTTTTATGTGCGATTGAATTCCGCCTTTGCCAAGTTTCTCCTTTCCTTACGTTTATTTAATTAAAGAAACGGTTCATTCGGAATTTATCCGTTTTTCATTCAATCTTAAGTTATACCCGTAGGCGGAATTAATTAAACGAGGATAGAGGGGATAATTAGTATACGCGCAACTCGTAAAGTTCGTTTCAGTTTAACTCGGAGTTTTGCTATTTTTCCATTTAATACACACACGTCGGCACGGCCGCATTCTCGCGAGAATTTGCGTGAAACAAGTACATCAAGTACAAAAACATGGTAAAGTAGGATATACCGTGGTAATCGTTGTTACATAAAAATATAGTACTCGCGATGGTAAAATTATTTCTCATTTCATCACGCATGTTTTACGTCCAATGTGCTTTATATATACTGAAAAAGAGTCTAGTAATTGCTATCAAATATTGAATGAAACAATTTTAATTAAATCTTCAGTTAATATAACCAAAAATAATTTTACTTCTCTAAATATTCAGGTATACCAAACAATAAAATATAACTAACCATTTAGTAATAATTACTAAATGTTTGGAAAAATAAAATTATTTTTGGTTATATTAATTGAATATATTATTAAAATTATCTTTACTTAACACATTTGGTAATTATTACCGGATTCTTTTTTTAGTGTATTATTGCAAATCTTCGAATTTAACATCCAGGACGATTATTAGTCTGCGCGTCGGCAATTGCTAAGTCGTTTCAGCGGTTTCTGTGAGTAATTATTTTAAAATTATTTTCAAAAGTTTAAATCGCGAAATAAAGAAAATCTCAGATACAGCCAGATAAATTATAAAGTCTCGAGGGTAATTTTTTAATTCTTATTTCTCCCTCGACGTCTCCTTTTCTCTTCCGTTAAATTTAGTGCTTCGCATCAGTCAGTTCTTCCTCCCTCCCCTCGCCTCCTCTCGTCGTCTTAATTATATCATGTACTTGCATAGTGTGCCTTCTTATGCCTCTCGAGACACAGTAACATAAAAGCCTCTTCGTTCAGCCCCTTTTAGGATTGGAGGATTCAAAATTTTGTTTAATATCGACTCTACAAAGTAATATAATTGCAATGATTCGGTAAATCTTGTTTGCGTTTACGCGATTACACATATTGATATTTCGCAAATGATTTTTACAATATTATTTTTTTTTTATGTCATAAAGGGGCCAGTATATCTCGCGATATTTTGTGATCGTGTGGTTTACACTTTGAATATTTTAATGTTTTTGTTCAACACGCGTGATACATACGTTGCAGATACATTTCGGATTGGTATTGGACGGCATAATTGTTAGATTTTAGTTGACGTTTTCAGAATTAAAAAAAGTGCATATGTACGCCCGAAGCGAAAGTGCGCAGTTGTGTGTAAAATTACATCGGACATCAAATATGCAATTACGTACGAATGGCACTGCGTTGATTGGTAATAAATCAGTGAGTAAATATCGTAATTAATATTTCGTTTGTGCACAGTGGACGAAATATGCAGGTCGCGGTCGTTTAGCAAATAAACTAGCATGAAAAATGAGCCGTAATTAACAATACTGCGTACACCAAACTGCGCTTTGTCAACAACAGAGAACATGAGAAAATTCGCGATAATTCACATGTTTGTCTTCTTTTTATACATATGTATGTATTTAAAATATAATACCTAAATTTTTGTTTAAATATGCCCAATATATTAAATATTGATAATTCCTCTAACATTTATCTTGAATTATTATATGCACCAGAAAAAATACATAAATTATATTAAAAGATTAAAAGAAACATACGAAAGGAACAGTTGCTAAAAATATCTACAAATTTAGCTAAATCAGATCTGAAAATAATTTGATTAAGCCATCAAAATAATTACATAAAACGCTCAAGCTAGTTACTGAAATGTCAAAACTTTTTATAACATTATGCTTAATTGTTTTACATTATTCTGGTATTTTAACAAAATTGTTTTCAGATCTGTATCTTTTAAGTTTAATTAAATTTTTTAGATACTTTGGCACTGTTCTTTCTATTTAAACATGTTGTTTAAATTAGGTAATATATAATATTGAAACGTAAAAAGATTTATCTCTAAATTTTTAAATTCTATTTCACTTTCGGTCAGGTGTTGTAAGTTTGATTACGAGATGATTACACGGTAATTCTTATTGCGCGCTAATTATTTAATTGGCCACCATTTCTCTAAATCGAAGTACGAGCAGCATCGCGTCGTAAAGTAGCAGTTAAAAGGTTTTCTAATTACAATCATAAATCGTTCGCAGCGTGATGAAGAGTTTCATGCACGCCAGAGGGAGCTGTACGGACCGATGCGATTGTTCGATTCATTGAATTAACAGTCAGTCATGAACGCAATGGCTCTTAATAAATCCGTATCGAGAAATATCGAACTCTAACGAGACACAACTCGAGAAGCCGCTTTCGCGCGGAATCCGTACGCGCGATCTCGCGGTAAAAATTAATCCGTTTTCGATTTATCGCATGGAGAGACGTCGCGCCGGATGATCCGCCGGCTATAATCAACTCTCGCAGTTTTTTCCTCCGGCCTTTTTTCGTCCTCTCGCAGAACGGCGCGCCGTTACGATTTAACGAAGCTTTAGAAAAGTTGGAAACTTTCGAGAACGCAATAAATCTGCCCGGTGCGTTCTCCTTAACGAGCCAGTCCGCAAGCTTTGCATAAAATTTCATCTTATTCGTTACGACAGAATTAATTCTCTTTGCCCAATCGTACGTGGTCGTTCGTCTTTGTAGCGTTAGACTTTGTTTTACAACGGCACGGTGCCGTGTGTCAGGATCCTGTTAATTAATTAGTTAAAATTTGAAATTAACTAGAGTCAACGAAACGCAAAATTAATATCCTCCTACTGCATAAGTTTTTTCTCAAAGACTAAGAATTTATTGCATAAGTTCTTTCTCTCATTACATCCTCATTACATGATTACATTATGCGCCGATACGACAAATAAATGGTTCCCTAACATTTTCCAATTGTCTAGTTGGCGTAATTCGGATAATTTCAGTAATGATGTTACTATTACGTGATCGACTAATAATTACATTTAAAGAGATCGATATTATAATACATTAAATCGTGTGTCCCAAGCGGCACTTCGAAGAGCACGTAACTATGTAACATCCGATTTGCGATACGCATACTATCGCAATTAATTATCATTTTTATATCCATTTGTTCTGAATTTCCAATAATATCGACTGATTTTACTCCGAGTTTTGCTAAATGGAAAAGAAAGAGGGAGGGAGGGGGAGAGAGAGAGAGAGAGAGAGAAATAGAGTTTGGATTCAAATTAAATTTACCATTTAAATCACAAGCAAAATTGTACAATCATTACTTACGCGTTTAAGTTGTTTCAATTCATTAACTTAAATTTAAGTGAATACGAATTATATAATAATTTATAGACGCCGCGAGAAAAACTTTCGTTCGCAAATAATCTTTTATTTTTATTTTCTATTACAAAGTAAACTAACGAAAGATTTTCGTTAGAAATATATAGCAATCTATATAATTATCATTTACAGCGGCAGCAAAATACACGTAACATAAAAAGAACTCGCTAACTGACACCGAAAATGCCATAATCCGCTCACAATTACATATTATTAAGATATTTATATTCGTGATTACGAGTCATTTTATCACGCAGACAAACGCTTCAGGGCAAAATAATTTTAACGTGAAATTAAAAAATTGTTAATAATGTAACTGGTTCGACCGAATCGTTTCTCTGCATAACATTTGTAATTTTAATCGACAACAATGTTTTACGATCGTCCGAATCGCATCGAATTAATCCGCCAGTTATTCACAGAACGTTGAAATTAACGCAACAACAGTTCCGACGTTCACGAAATATTGTTGTAATAAAACTAAGCGTTCATGATATATGAAAAGTCTCGAAATTCTGAGGCTTTAATCCACTCCCTCGAAACAAGCTGCGACATGTTCGGCAATCATACAAATACTGGCAGTCGAATTTAAATTACTAATAGCGCGATCATTTATTCAACGAATCGGTTCCCTACGTTTTGAGACTGTACTTTTACGAATGTTCGAATTCAAACGCTGTTAAACCGTGTACATATAAAGGAGTTTTGAGGGAAATATTTACTTTAAAAAAAGATTTATTTATTTTTATTTTTTTATGACACATGAGACTGCGTCTCGAGAGCGACGCCAACAACTACGCTGTCGTTTATTTAATTATCAAACCCCTGATTGCGCGAGTCACGAGATGCTCAAACTAGCGAACATGACGCAGCTTTCCGAAGTTCCACGAAAACGAGGGGTGGATTAAGACACCGGCGCTCCTGCCGTTGCGCGATCACGGGAGCGACATGGAGCACTAACAGCCTCTGACAAAAACAGGATACAGGTTGCCGGCCATGCCGTGGAGCTGGCTAGGAGCGGCGGCGCCATCAGCAGCTACAGCTGCAGCGGTCGCCGCGGCCGCGGTGACCCCATCGCCTGCAGCTGCACCGCTCGTCCTTGCACCCAGAGCGGCGGCGAGACGGAGGTACGGATTGAGTTAAGGGTCCTACCACATATGCGGCACCGAGACAATCGTGTTAATGTGTTGAAAACGATGAACGAGCACGAACACCTCAAATTTACCCCGATCAACCTTAATCAACCCTACTTTCTTTGTCCCATCGCCTACTGAGAGAAATGTTTTGTATGTACATGACTTACAAAAATTTTCTTACCTTTTAATTAAAAAATTTTGTCCCAATCAAAATTTGGTGGAATTTTAACGAAACTTTGATCAGATCAACCAGATTTTTTAATTAAAAGAAAGTTTTTGTAAGTAAGTTAAAAATTTTTTTGATAGAATTCTCACAAGATTAAAATTTTTAACTTACAAAAATTTTTTTACTTTTAAACTAAAGAACGTTTTTGTACGTCACATATCATACAAAACATTTCTCTCAGTGCGAAACGGAAGACGGCAGATGCGTTCGAGACGGATCTGCATAACTTGAAATATCTCGCATTACAGTAAAACGCGCTTGGTTCTTCTTGCATTTTACGAGAATACCGAAAATCGCTCTCGATAAACGCGCGAGACGTCCAAACTTCTTCTTACCGTCGTCGTGTGCAATTGTTAAATTGTTTAAATCTGTGCGGACCTAGCTTTTGAAAGTGTGCTCTTTGCCTTTTCCATTTGTCGTTCGGAAAATCCGTACAATCGCTTCGTTCTTCACGTTTTCGGTGCAATTAGGTCAATTTCTAAAATTAGGTTGCGCTTGGCAAAAATTTCCGTCCAAGGGAATCTTCAAGAGTTTCGCATCCGGTATATATTTTACGAAAAGAATGTCTTTTCCGCTTTCTTTGGTTAATACGAAACGATGAGTAATCCGCGAGGTAGAGCTAAAATTTCGTGTAGCAGCACCGGCCAAGGAAATAACATCGCGTAGTTTTAACTTTCATATCATCTACTGTAAATTTTACGAGACTCAATTGCGAATATACGTTGCTCACAATTTAATAGATAATATTTTAATCGTTCGTGGTATTAAAATATTACAATAGTATATTTTAAAAAATTGTTTTTGAAGATTATTTTTAGGTATTCGAATACTGCTTATAATTTTATGTTTAAAGTTTTATTAAACGGAAGCAGTACGCACGAGATTGAATGGATGCCAAGAAATTATGTATTTTTAATTAGTCATTTTTCTTGAAGTGCATCATCATTAATCGTACCGACATTTCATTTTTTATTATCAAACCGGAATATTTTTCCTCGGGGAGACGGACGTGCATTATAATTCCACTATGAACCACGGCGAATTGCAAAATATACGCGATTTATTTAAGCTTAGACCAGTGTATATGAGTTTTCGATTCACGCCGGTTAACCCATTACTCGTGAATTCACCGTGGGACATTATTTTACGTGTGTTATTCTTATCATATCGTGCGTAATATCACCGTGATATATTTCATCACGATATGGTAATGGTTTTCCACCATGGTTATTGCGTAATTTCGCGATCCCTCTGGTAGATCGCCGCGTAAAATCAGCATCATAAAATTTATTATTGCATCGAACCGCAGACGCGTGTCTGACGAACGACCGTCCCCCGTATTATCTACTCCTTTTTTCCTCTTATCGTATCTTTTCGTATATTTATTGTCTTTCTTCTTTTTACTATTTGATAATTAATGTTGCCACCTTTCCTCTTCTCGGTGTACTCGTATGTCGTATCGGCAGTGTAGCACACAGAGTGGAAAGAAACCCGTTGAATATTCACTTGTGCACGAACCGCAAAACCACCACCCGAATGCTCCGCCATGGTTGTTGCATTGATGCTAGTTGGACGAACACAATACTCTGTTCCTTCCTTCCCCTATTATACATGTGTATATATATATATATAATATGTGTGTATATCGTTTCTTTCTTCAGGGCACGCATTATATATCGATGTTTTCCGCCTAATTAGTCAAACTCGATCGGATGTTTAGGGAGCTCTCGGCGGCGGTCGATCTGTGGCCGGGAATAATCGCATGGTTTCCACTTAACATTTCTTATAATTAAATTTTAAAGCGAATTTAATATGTGATAAAGTCGACAACAAATTATTAGTTTTCGATATGAATATTACAATAATGTTAATGTAAAAAAAAAAATTAAAATTATAAGAATATAATGATTAATTTTAATCATTTTTAAAATAATTAAATTATAATAATTAAGAAAATATAATTTAGTAATTATAATATTAAAACATTTTTATAATAATTAAAGTTATTTTTAAGAAGGTCACGATAACGCATTTTAAAAAATTAAGCAATTTCTGTTAAGCCATGAAAAATTTATTTATGTCGTGTAACAATTTGCTTTTACATATTTATGATCACGCGTGCAAATGCAAATGAATCGAAATACATACGAAATGGAAACGTTTTACTTCGCGGCAGCTGATGGGTTAATATTTAATTCGTAAGCTCATTGGTTTTCAATTAAATTTGCGTACCGACGAAAAGTCCATTTGTTTGCATGGAATTTACAACGTGTGCGGTTCAACGAGAAACTTTCGTTATCGCAAAAATTATTGATGACGCGAACGCAACGTGCGATTTTGAATAAGGGACAAGTGGGCCGATTAAAGGATGGCGACAGCGCATTAACTTTTTCATTGTTCGCGAGTGTAATCTCTCTACCCTTCGTCGGATCATGTTATCGCCGGACTGCATTTCCATAAATTTGGATTTACTCCAGACCGGCGCGGCGTGTCGGACGATCTGCCACAGCGTGCACAGTCGATTAATTAATAGCCGCTAATTGGCGTGTCACGCGCACTCGTAAAATTTGGCCGAAGACAGCAATCGCGTTCGGCATGGTTGGCTTTTAAACTCATATCCGAAATGAATCGAATAGTCACTCGTCGCGCGTGTTGCATTCCCAAAATGTCAGAGTGTCGTGTGTACGAACATTTTTTTTTTTCCCCAAAAATATGTCCCTCGCTTACTTTGATGTAGAGTAAAACATGAATTTTTCGAAAATGGATTGCAATAAACTGTTATGTCGCATCAACTAGGACAAAATGACAGCAATGCACTATATCGATATTTTTAGAAAGTTGACACGGAAGAATTAACGTAACAAACTATCAAAAAAGTCATTTACAATAAAATAAAAAATATTTCTTTTAAATAAAAAAATTTGCTGAATATTATTTTGTAAACGTGAGCTACAAAAGCTGTGTTTTAATAATTGAAAATACGACTAAATTCCATAGAATGTACATATTTATACGCCGGCAATGTTAGTAATTACACTTCTGTGCCACAGATCACGCAAGCCTGTAGGAAAATGGAGTTCATGCGGTTGTAAACATCGGCCCGTTACACAAACCACCCTCCTCTTTTTGGAATGCGCCTGCTATTTTATGCATCACGCTCTTGTTCTTGACCCGCCTTTAGATAACAGGTGATCAAGCCGACCTATTAACCAACCCATCGTCGTTGATCGTTAACTTACATTTTGGTTTGCGCTAACATCACGCGCGTTACCTGCACAGTAGGTAGTTGTCTGTTGAGGATGCTGTTGATGTGCTGCTCGTGTAATTGAACCCACTAGTCTAACAACAGTGCATATGTTTGTTATACTTTCGGTATAATTTTGATTATCAGAACTTTGAAGAGATATGTTTTCACGATTTTCACGATGTTTTATTTTTTTTTTTTTTTTATGTACATGAAGTAATTTTATATAACGACATTTTTTATTTACAATTTACTTACAACTTAATTAAATTTTCTAAGTGAATAATTTCGTTGTTCAGTAATATGGATTTTATTATCTGTATTTTAAATATATACTATACAATCAGTAACGTATAAATATAAGTAGATTGAGTACTTTGAAAAATTTGTATATTATTTATTTTTTGTAAGGAATCAAAAGATTCATTTCTTTAACAAACTTTATTCTCTTCAAGGTGAATTTTTCGAGGCGAACCATGTATATAAATGAGAAAGCACTTGTTAAATCGCTCCATCAGCAGCTGATCCGAACGAGATGACTTGGTGCCGATGAAAAGGTAGGCAGAATCGTCAGATTTTATTGCTCCATCTTGGACCAGCCGGAGATAAAAAGGATTCTTCTCGTCGCGCCGAGTTTGTTTTCCCAACTTTTTTTTCTTGTCGGATATGTCGATAACTCAACGTCATTTGTCGTTGCCGTCAATACAACAACGGCTATTCATTAAAGTCACTATCCATCCATCAGGGTTACCCATATGATTCTTCCAATTACATCATCTATCAATGCTCAAAACGTAAATTAAGAAATATCTCAGAAATGTAATTCATCATATCATAGCCCGATAAATTATCTATTTTCTGACAGATTGATATTCTTATCTATATAATAATAATATTGATAGTTTAGTCTAATGACATTCTAACACCTTTGTCCTAATTCTTTTGATGTCTCTACAATTTTGAGAATCGATTTTTGATATCTGGAGAAGTAATAATCGTATTTTCATTCTATAAGTATCTCGAATCAAGGAGCATTATTTTTAATTTTTGTATCGTCTTCCGAGTGCAATTCTTCATCGTTTTGCAATCTACGAGATTGCTGATAATAGAGTCTCGATTATTTTCCATCTCTTCAAAATATAAGGATTGGTTAATATTCCACATTCTCGTTGAAATTCACCAAGCGAAGGCTCACTGCCACGAATCTGAAATGCATCACCGAACGAGAAAGCCCTGCAGCCATCGTTGTGTGCATCGTCAGCTTCCGGAACTGCGCGCATCCGTGGTCTTTCTTCCCCTTACGAAGACTGGCGTCGATCATGCAACCGGCAGCTGCTACACAATGTGGACGGATCGAGTCGTGACATCTACGTCGCCGTCTATTCAACTCCGTCGGAAAAATTTCCTTCGAAAACCTCTGTAGAGACCAAATGAAAAAACAAGCTCATCAACTTCACAGAGTATTACGACGCTCAATATTATTGTGTAATTAATTTGTACAATATTACTAATCCCTCCCTTTAAACAATTCGAAACAGACAGTCGCAGGGTTGCCACAAAAGTGAAAATTAGGAAAATATCAGGGAAATTGAAAACAGTCAGGAAAATCAAGGGAAAATCAAGAAATTTTCTAAATTTTTTGAAAAATTAAAATTCTTGACTTTAAAAAAGTTTAATATACATACATCACACCTACAATTTTAGAATACAACCAACTTAACAATTAAATGCAAGCAGCATTAGAAACATTAATAGTAATTAACATTGCTATGTTATTTTTTCAATAAAATATTTGGTGATTTCCAAAATGAGGACGAAAATGCGAACAATTTTAAGATATTACTGAAAGATTCAGGAAAAATTGTGAAATTTTATCTGGAAATCAGGAAAGGATTTTTAGGATGAGAAATTTGTCACAATCCTGAGTCGGAGACTTGTCAATATAGCCTCCATACATCAATAATATTATACAATAATATTATGATCGTCTAGGACTGCTGCCTAAACCGCCTTTACATTTGGCGTTGCGATTTTCGAAAGTCTTTTTATTTTCTTACTCTTGTTTAATTTTGATTCGCGAAATCTCGATTGTCATCGAAGTCTGTTAGACTTACATATTCTACATAGCTTCTGACATCACTCTTCGTCGAAGCTTCGAGGATTTCACACCGATCACGCAAGCTTTATTTCAAGGCGTGGGAATTTTGCCACTCGCATTTTGGAAATCGTCCTATTTACGTTATCTGTCGAAGGAAATTGTAGCGACCCTTTGCGAGCAGATCGCAAATAACGATAAAACGCGCCGAAAATCTCTCTCTCTCTCTCTCTCTCTATCTACTATCGTAAAGCAACTATTTCTTCTAGATGAATTTCGTTTCGCGAAGTTTCGTAGTCGTTTCTTTCCTTTCAAGCTATTCCTGAATGTCAAATACAAGCGGAGTAGAGGAAGCGAACTTTCCTATTTTCGATTTTCTGAAGTTCTCTGCGCTCTGCCACATCCTTTCTTTTCTTACGCCGCGAGATTCTCCGGTGTTTTCTGATGTTCGTATTTACTTCTCGGGCGCAATTCTCCAAAGCCAATCTTTGATAGGAAGAACAAAATTTCCTGCTCGTGCCGCAGCTTCTCTTAAATCGAAAGCTTTCTCTGCGCTGGCAGGATCAGATACGTTTGTCGGTGAATCGTGCTTGCTTTTTTACTTTGTGCTATAAGCACTTTAAAAAGAAGAATCTTCTATTCCAACTACAACCAGTTGCCCTTCCCTTTCTTTTATTATATATGCACCTCATTATTAAATTTCCATGAATATTGGCGAATTTTGAATTGATTTAATAATAGAAGTTTAAAGAACTTTGATTTTGTGTGTGTACAATTTATTACATTGTAAAAATGTTTTAAATTACTAATGTAATTAATTAAACGATTAATTTAATTATTTAAAAAATGAAATTTACGTATTAATTTACAAATTAATACAAATTATAAATATTTAAATTATAAAAAAGTACTTTTTATTAATTTTCTGAAAGAAAAAATTCATTATAGAATTTTACCAAAAAATTTGTTATTAAAATTTAACATAATGAGGATGCGATATCCCACAAATGGAAAGAGAGAAAACGACCTCACATTAATATTGTACTTGTTCGAGTTTATCGAATATGCTGATCGACTGGCGAATAAAAATTTTCTAGATGTTCTAGAAATTTTTACTCCACGAATTCCCTCGCAACAGTTAAATGTTCGATGAGTTAATTCCCAGGCATATCGATCCTAAGTTTCGTAACCGGATATGAAATCGAGTCGCGAACCTCGTCTCGCCGGCTGTCGATGTGCGCCGCGGTTCCTCGAGGAGCAACCTGGAGTCCCACGGAGTGTTTGATAGCAACATAAGTCTTCAAGAGGTAGGCAATCTTGTGTAATTGTGCATGTGCGCGCGTGTCGCGTGTGTGTTGTTGCAGCTGCGGCACTTAGAGGAGTTGCCATACAACGTGGCCGAGTAGGAGCAGCGAGGGCGACTTTTCCAACCAGCGCGGCCGCCTTGGCACTGGCCAGGAATCCGGGGCAACTTGCAGCTGCAGCTGCGGCCACGGCCCTACATCCCTTCGCACCCGCGTAAGTATCGGTCCAGGTCAGGTTGCGTCTAACCGACGTCTAACCGGACGGAGGTATTCCTGTACTCGGAGAATACTCTGTTAAGCGGCATTCTAATCGGTGTTTTTAATTGAATTGAATTATACCACTTTGGAATAATTCAACCCTTCTGTTTCAAGGCATGAATACTCTGGTACCTATGTATCATATTTTGAGCAATAAAAATTTGTTTTGTGCGAATTTTATTGCGTCTTAAGAACTCCTTCGGACAACAAAAGACAGTTTTGTTTTTATCTTGTTCTTACTTTTATATTTTTTGTGGAAATCGTATAAAACACGATAGCGTAAAGATGAAAAATTATGCCTTGACAGGAGAGTTAAGAGTTAATTCGATCGTGAATTGATGGGATCGGAAAGGACGATTTTGCTGAAATTCTAAAAATTTAGCTAGATATCTGAAAATAACTTTATTGGATCATCAAAATAATTGTATGTAGAACGCTAACGTTGATAACATACTGCAAGAAGTTTTGAAATTCTAATAACTAGTTTTTAAGCGTCCTATACATAATTATTTTGATAATCCAAACGAAATTATATTTTCAGATCTGTATCTAGCTAAATTTTTAGATATTTTAGCAAAATCGTTCTTTTTATGCGCGACATGATAATTCGAGTTGTCACTACATTTTTTCCATGTTATGCATTTTCAATAAAACACTGATAAACCATTAACAGAGTACATATTTCTACAGGAACACTTCTATATGATCTAGACCAATCATCTTAAAGAATATCTATATTATGCAGCTTGATATCTTTTGTACGTATCCTTTTCTCTTCTTGGTGAATTTTTTCTTGCAGCGAGTAATCAAGAGCACACCTCGAAAATACTTTCCTGTTACGAAACTTTCGCGAAGGTTCGTTGAACGATAAAAACGGACGTGTGGTATAACGACGATAATTAATTTACGTAGCCAGGGTGTGGAAGAGGTGCGTGCGTCATTAAAGTTTCGAAGGACTTTTTCGCGATAGCCTTTTTCTTCTTAACTTACGATGTACTTACGTAGTTAGCGTGATTTATATACCACTAGTTCTTCCATGCAATAAAGTTTAACTTGTGAATTCAAACGTTAAGTCGCGTTTTCTGACTAATTATGTTATTTATCTTTGATACAATTTACGATAAATAAACTTTTAAATCTAATTTGATCGAAGGATTCTTTTCACTTCTTCCTAAGCACAAATTACATTTTCGATAATCAACGATCGCATTTTCTTTTTAATTTTTTTTTTTTTTTTTTTTTTTCAAATTTTAGCCACGTATTGAAAATTTAATTTTCCGCAAATATCAGTGACTATTGGTGTAAACAACTTTAATAACTCACAGCTCAATGGCGTCCATTTAAACTATATTGCGACTGAATGTGGGAGTATCGTTGAGTATATACACTCCATCACTTCATCGTGCGTCGAAGATCATCGAGTGACATCGAAAATAATCGAGGGAAATTACTCGCTGCAATGAGTTTGCACGCGCCGCTCGTTAAGGCTTTGCCTGTCAATCTCACATGCGTTTGTACACTGCATGTCCACCTTCCCAAACCTATTTCCTGCAAACACCCCCTCCGCGCACAATGCGGATTATAATTTGCCAAAGAGCGTCCGCGACTCGCTCGTTTTTCGCTAAATGGAGACTTGTGACGAGCGGAAAAAACGGAGAACGCTCGATTGCTTCCCTGCCGAGGACGATCAAAGAGGTGGCATCCGGAAAAAAAAGATTTCATTTCATCCAACTGCTCTTTGACTGATTGGAAGATTAAAACGCGACTGTTGAATCAACGCGGTTTATCATGTCGCGGTGATCGCGCGTATTTTTTTTGTTGAAGATTAAAAATTGTAGAATGTAGACACTTTATCTTTTTTTTTTTAACTTTTTATCATTCCGAATTTTTAGGAGCTAGCATTCGCATTGAACGTCAATCGTTCGTTCATTTTAACGTTACGAAATTGGACATGGCGTTGGCAGGAATGAAAAATTTGAATACGGACGAAAATCAATCTTCGAAGCCTGTTACATCGATGCACGCCCCGGCCGCGAAATCGGATTTGTCAAGTCCAATATCTACATATATTGTGTATGTATGTATGTACATATAATATGTATATACATACGTTATGAATTTTAATGTAAAGATCGTATTGTTTAATTTATAACGTAAAGCGAATTATAGAGAAGGAAATGACTTACATTTTATCTCGAATTCATGCAACGTCACACCATGCATAAACAAGTTTCTTTCAAAATCAATATAAAGTTATACTCGTAAAACGTTCGTATAAATTCAGGAATGAATTTTGTTTACAGAGAAATAACGAAAACGTTTGATAGAAATAGCTCAAATATATAGCACAAATATATTTATCCTATCTGATTTGTTTTTGAGTCACGATAGTTCCTTTGGGTTTTAGTAATTTTTGGCATATACTGGATCTAGTTGTTTATCGTTGGAACAAACTTTTTGTTCTGACCTCAAATATCTTATATTATCTACTTGTAAGTATTTTCATGACGTTTTGGGAAATTCGTTCTCTTTATAAAAGTAATCGATTTTCGACACACGCACAATTCGATAATAATTTATATTTGCAATGATAATATATAGGGATACAAAATGTTATCGATAAATGATTATGAAAATTTATGACATAGAAATGGTGTCTGTATATTTTTATTGAATTCAATATTGACAAGGCAAAAGATATGTAACGCGCAGTTTTATCCCGATAAACATTTGCCAGACATACATATTTCAAATAATAATCGTTTTTTATTACTTGTTTTTTCCATGAATCTGAAGGCAATATCAAAGAATCTTAAATAAAGTTGAACAGGACGAATGCGTACTTTTTCATCATTACCGGTACGTTGAATTTACTCCTGAAATTACGCTTACATTTTACGAAATGCGTATGTGCTGTAATAGTGCTTTCGTAACTTTCTTCATTCCTGACAGGGTGCAGTCAAAAACGAATTCGCGAATTCGCATTCCATAAAATCAACAAACTTTTTTTCTTCATGCCTTTTAAAACAAGATTATTACTTACTCAAGTTAAATAGACTTTTAACAACGATCTCCCCCAACGAAGATAATAATAGAAGCGAGCTACTTGTAAAACTAATTCCATTGCGAATGCTACTGTGCGGATGCAATATAAAGCAATCAACCTTTTCCTCGGCATAATTTATGATCTTCGCGCATAAAACAAACTTCGTTCGCGTAGTCGGGGGAGGACAAAGTTTATCGCCTCTGTCGTCCTCCATTATCCTACAAAGCGAGGATTATCGTATCCCAGAAATAAATTTTCAATTTTATTCTCGAACGAACGCAATGTTTAATATGTGACGTCTATTAAACGAGCGTTGTGCATTATTGAATCGGAAGATTAAAGGTTTTTTGAAGTGACAGCTTTTAACCGAATGTCCCTATCGTATTCAATATTAAAGTCTTTATAAATATTTTGCGCGAAAAATATGAACAAACGTCGAATTTGCAAAATACGTTATTTTTTTTAAAGGAGGTATTTGTATAACAAACGAAGGATATTTAATCTTCTTAAATAAAAATAATTGATGGCGCGAATTGTAACGTTAATTACACTTTACAGAGAAAATCGTAAGATATCAGAAATTCAATAATCTCCCCACGGGCGCAGTGGCGGACAAGCGGATAAACCGTTCATTACTCATTGGTGGTTTTTATTTTTTGCAGCGTTTACTACGACCCCTTCCTCGCGGCTCACGCAGCGACGCAGGATCCCAACTATAGGTTGCAGGTGAGACATTTCTCGATTTCCACTAATTCCCGCGAACAATTATTTCTCGCTTCCGGTGCACGTGACCGCAGAGAGAGCTGCGGCCACCGAGACACGAAGCACTCGAACGAGTTTTTAATTAAATCGAAGAACGCGCGTGGTTAAATGGAAACGACGCGATAATCAATCACGTCGCGATCGCCGACTGATAATCGGCTATTAATCGGAAAACAAACCCTCGTGAGCGTTGACGCGTTTTCATTATGTTGCGCTATACGGATAAGATATAGGACGGACATAATTAATCGGGCAATCGGAAGATTATCACCGATGGAATCTATACAAAGCGATTGGACGCAAGCTTGTAGTGGTATATATCAATCATACATAATTCGATAAAACTTTGATAAATTTCTTTCATGAATTTCTTTCTACAGACAACTTTTTAGTGGTATTTAGAACAAAAGCTTTGTCAGCGAATCGTCTAATTTTAAATATTTAAATAATTAAACATAAATATATTATTGAAATAAAATTACTCGCGTAATTAATTAAAAAATCAGGTTTATTACTATTAAATCTATAGTGTCAAATTTAACCTAATTTAAGTTGCCACTGCTCCTACTCAATATATCGTTATTTTATATGAAAACAATGAATAAATTCGACACTATATAGTGTCAAATTTATCTATTGTTTAAACAGTGGCGACTTAAATAAAATTTGATACTATAGGTAGATTTAACATCAGTGATTATTTCTTTCCTGAAATTTATCTTCAAAAATTATAATTTTTCATTATATATAATTATACCTCTATTTTCTGAAAATAAATTGATAGAAATAATTATCACCACAAACGAAATTAAAGTCGATGGTAAAATAAAAATATTTTTCATAACCGTATCAATAACCATGTGGTATTCAAAAGAGAACTGTAAGGAGTTCGTAATATCACAGTCGTTGCGATGTTAACCACTTTGTGCAAGCTCGAAATATTCTCGACAGTAAACGTGGCCCGCTCCGAAAACGCAAACGGAAAACGCTTATTCGCACGTGCACCGGAAGCAGAATGCGGCGCAGTATCTGTAAGACGAGACAAATGAGCGCAGAGATTTTGACTAAAGTCCGTAATCTCTTGGTGGACCCGTTTAGCTGGAATGGCCTCAAGCAACAGCTGACGTTAGTTGACACACATTTTGCCAGGCTTGCACATACGAGAGAATGCCAAAAGAGAGAAACCGATAACAATTACACCATCCCTATCTCGTGTTCTCCATTGTCCCGACCATTCGTCATTCTCATTGTATCTCATTTTTCGCCTATCTATTTCGTTCTCTTTTCCTCTTTCTCTCTCTTTCTTTCGTTTCATTCACGTAAAAATCCCCGATGCATCCGATGGTACGATTGATCGGGCGTGGGGGGGGGGGGGGACAGCGAGCACTGTTAACTACTGAGATGATTATTTTTACCCCGATGATTCCGTCTCTCTAACACCATTCCCGCGTGAATGGATTTTACATTCAATTTGTCGACATTTCTTTTGAAAATTAACTTTTTGTCGAAAAACAATGTCGAATAATGTTTACAACTGTAACAAACGATTGTCGATGGCGAACACTTCAATTTTTTTGGCTCAAATCGCATTACTAAGAAATTGTTTTTAATAAGAAATTTAGTTTAGTGACAAATACGTCGAAAATTAAAGAAATATTCAATGAATTAATAAAATCAAAATATTTCAATAAAGTCAAATTTAAGATTTGTTCAGTAAAGAAGCAATATAAAAAGTAATTTCTGCTACATATTTTTAGTAATATGCAATTATTTTTTTAACGTGTATTAATAAAAACATTTTTCCAGATGGAACTTTTAACAGGAAAGAAAAAGGAGACAATATCGACTTTAAAAAAGCTATACTTTTTAATATTAAACGTTTCGAACATTGCATTATGTATAATTTATATATATCGGACCAGTTCGTGATTTTTTTTAGAACAATCAAAATAAAATTCACATTTGTTTATACGAGAGTTCTTCTCTGCTATCTCTCGATTGCGCGGCATCTTGTTGCATCTTGTTGCCACTATTCCATCCACCTTCGCATCATTTTTGTTCCTGTTTCTCCTTCTTTATATTAATTTTTCTCCTATCATCTTTTACAGTTGTTTAAAGGGATGATTATTAATCGACAACATATAATCACGGGGACCAATGAAAGAAAGAGTGGATGGTAGATGACACTAACGTCGATTGTACAGACTTTCGCGTTTGCATCGAGAAAGGGGGGAGTTAACTCGCTTAAAACGAGGATTTAATTCCTTCGTATAAAAACTCGAGTTCGAGTTTCCGCCGTCCGGTATCCTTCCGGAATTTCTTTTCAGGTTTGCCGTTTGTGTTTCAGGCTAAAGCGCCCGCCCTGGAGGTAGGAATTAAGGGTCCGCCTGTTCTTCTCTCGTCTTCTCCGTCTGTTTTATCTATACATATCCCTCTTTTCTTCTTCTGTTTTATTCAGTCTGTTCTCTCTTTGTTCTTTTCACGTTTTCGTTTGTTCGCAAGATTGAAGTGCTCACCGATTGTCGACGACTACTTAGTTAAACGTGTTTCCCAATCCACTTTTTGCTTAAAAAAAAAAAAAAAAAAACACCACCTCCCTTCCATGAAAATCTCGTTGTAACTTTTCCTGTGACGGAAGGTCGTTTAGGGGAGCTGTAGAAGAGTATTCAGCCGACGAGGTTTTTCTTCTCCGACCATGTTGCGTTTCTTTTTTTTTTTTCTTTTTTTTGTGATCCTCGATTGATATTAGCGTGAAGACAGCATGTAATGTCGCCTTTTTCAGTCAGTAGAGCATGCGTCGCACAGACCTAGAAATACGTCGTAGGAGGCCTATACAAGTGGAGCAAACATTTTGTGATAAATGCACGCAATTAAGTGTGTCGTTTGGAGTTCCTCAATTTTGAGGGAGCTTTGTATTATTATGCGGGCCAGTAGACAAGTGGCGTAGGCAGGTTTCGTGTGATTAGAAAGCTACGCTAAGGTAGATGGTAGCCATACCAAATTCGTACTAATGGTGTTGTAGTTAAATTAAGCACACCACATGAAATATTTCTTAACAATTAACTGTAAAAAAAAATAGGAATTTTTATTATCTAGTAAAAATCCCCCTTTTAAATATACGGTCGGAGATTCGTGTTTTCAAAAGAATATTTCGATCATGGGAGAAGATATTCTCAAATACGGTTCGTAATATTATACTATTTTATTGCATTGCTATATCACACATCGATATATTGTAAACATTCAAGCAAGTTCTACTTGGAAGAACAATTCCACGGAAAAACAATGACGTAGGGTAGAGCGGGGCTAGTTGTGACACTTTTTCTTTAAATTATTCACACATAAATCATCACACAATTATGACAGACTAGTTGTAAATCCTTTAAAACGTTGCATGTTCATTTGGCTCAATAATTAAGTACTTTATATATAAATCCTTAATATTATATATATCTCGTAAATAAAAAAATAATTACGTTAATTACAAGGATGCAAAGTGGACCAATATGCCCCATCTATGGGGCATGTTGAACATCCTCGAAGGATAAGTTGAGCTGTTTAATGAGGTTATATATTATTAAAAACATGAAAGGATTATGTGTATATTAATCAAATTTTTATCATTTGTATCTTAAATATAATAATTTGTAATATTCTTTCTTTTTAAATACTTTAATTGACAAAATTAGAAAAACTAAAATCTTTACTCTTTATATTTTATTACAATAATAATAATTAAACGTAAAATATATGTTTAACCGTTAACATAGAATAAAAAGCATTGATAAAGACAGATTTCATATAAGCAGCTGAGTTTATAAGGTTAGTTATGAGATACTGGCCCAACAAGTCCCATATCCCAGGTGTTGACTGAAATACTTTTTTATAACTGAAAAACCGTAAATAAAATAGCAACTTAAACATTAAAGTTAAAAAATACGATATAATAACTTATATCCAAAAAACATTTGATTATTATCAATCGCTTTAATTACCATGTAGACTAAAAAGAAAGAATACTCACCTAATAATTTTACTTTTGATATACAAAAACGAAAAAGCGCACGTACACAGAGAGAAAAATGTTTGGTATTTGTAACTATAATTATATATTACTATAATTATGATTATTACTGCTATAATAATAATAACAGTAACTATAT